>NW_026733546.1:0-127157 GCF_028476545.2 Physella acuta
ACATGCTAGCATCAACTTGGTCTACTCATTATATTTCTACCCCTGCCAGAAGGCCCATGAGAGTTTTAATGATTTAAAAACGTTGGAACTTAGCCCGGGGCCTTTCTGTGATGGAAATATAAAAATTGGTTTGGGTTTAGGGACGTCTTTTTGAACAGCTAGAGGTATTGATGCTAATCCGGAAAATCTCAAGCGTATGCTGGAGATGGATACGATATTTCTGAACGTGACGTGGAAGCCAGATTTGGTAGCAGAAAGCGCAAGAGTGGGGGGGGGGGGTCTTCAAATTTAACGACGTGTCGGTTTGTTTGTAGTGGCGTCAGAAGGAGGCTAATCGTGGTGGAGTCGGTGATGACGGCACGGGACGAGGGGGGCGGGGAGTGTTTTATTTCCGCTGTTGACTGCGGTGTGGAGTGACGTGGTCGGCGTGCAGATATCAAGACGTCTGACCTAGTTGTTTCAGGTTCGAATACTGGTTAGTGCCAGGCCCTTAGTAGGAATGTGTAGAAATTTCCGATGAGCCCTTTTAAAAGTACACACGCACATTCACGCGCGCACATACAAACACACACACACGTACGCAGCACACAAGTGCTAAAGAAAACAATGCAATGAAATTATTTGCAAGTATGATTTTTTGTCAAATATTCGTCGCAGTGTCGTGAAGGCAAATCTGAGTTCAGCCGTTACAATTTATCGCCTCTCCCATAAATTATACCAACAATCCCCAATCATTTCCGAATGTTGTCATTCATCACGTGACCAGCCGACGTTGGTTTCAAATGGTCGTCGGAAAAATATCTTTAACGACAATTAATAATCTAAAAGGTCACCAATCTGACCTTCTCCACCGCTGAGGCCAAAAAATAAAAAGTTCGACTGACGGGGGATCCCCATACTCCTTCCCCCCCCCCCACCCCCCCCCCCCCCCCCCGACCCCCCTCAACCTGCCACGGTCCAGGCTATCTCCAGCAGGCAGCCATGTTTAGTTAAGCACTGACCATAACCCCCCCGTTTGTTTAACTTGCTAATCCCCGACCTGACTTTTTATATTACCGGGGGTATTTGTACGTTCTCTCGGCAAACTTTGAAGACATAGTTTTCAGCCATGGGGGGCTTCAGTCAGAGAGCCTCAGTCCACTCGCTGTACACATGGGTTTGTGTGTTTTTAATACAGGTGATACTTGTAGGTTAGTCATACCCTCATGTTCGTGTGGCTAGTGGCAGCATTCTGTACACGACACTACATACACGTTTCTATATGACACTACATACATTTCTATATGACATACACATTTCTGTATAACATTACATGCACATCTCTGTATGACACTACATACACGTTTCTATATGACACTACATACACATTTCTATATCACACTACATACACATTTCTATATCACACTACATACACATTTCTATATGACACTACATACATATTTCTACATGACACTGCACACATATTTTTATATGACACTGACTACACATTTCTAAATGACACTACATCGGCTAACCCGAAAGTATAGAGTCCAATCCCAGGTTATTATCAGTAAGACGCCCCTGAGTCAACCCAGCTCTAATGGGTACCTGGCTCATGATAGGGGAGGTAAAGGCGACTTGACAATAGTGCTGCTATATTATCCTTCAATATGCCAAGGTCACTGAAACACCGGGGCAGGTGAAGTAGAGGATCGAAAGGATACTTTACATTTTTTTCTATAATACACATACATTTAAAATTATAACGTCGGTATAGTATGATACAACAAAGTTAAAAGTTTATATCATATTGTTTGATACAAAATAATCAAAAGTCGGAACATGTTATATAGTCCAGCTAAAAAGAAATTCCCACCATATTCTTTGATAGTGTAAAATTAAAACATCTGACAGAAAGAAGTGATACAAATGAAATTAAAACTTTGAAACATGTTAAATGATATGACTGCAATTAAAACTTCTGACCGAAGGGTGCGATACAACCGATATTGAAATCAGCTACCTTATTAGATAATATAACTGAAATAAAACTCCGACCGTATTACGGAAGATACAACTGAAATTGAAAGCCCTCTCTCTGGAGAAATTAATTTATTGTCACGTGACAACCACAGCACGTGACTGCGAGTTGCCGGAGAGACGCGTGCTAGCGAGGGTTCAAACGCCCCTCCCCTCTCCAACTCCCCCCCCCCCCCCCCCCCCCCACCAACAACATCGCAGCCAACACCATATTACTTTTTTGCACCACAAGAGGACACGATTTATTGGTTTTCCCAGAGATCCGTATGATGAACGAACGGGGTGTTCTTGATTTCATTGGACGAGAGGAATCGAAATAGGACACGTGACAGATTTCAGCCAATCAGACGTTATTAATGCGGAAATTATGATGCGGTTTGATCACATTTTAAATGTTAATATTTTCATGTCAAATTTATGATAACTTTTCATTGGCTAATTTTGAAAAGAAGTTTAGAAAAAGAGAATTAAAAGAGAATGTTTCTATTTTTGGTAATGATAAAACATTTTGTAACACAGTTTGTATTGTAAGATTTATCAGTCGGTTAGAAAAATAAAAATTCATTTCTTACTTGCGAAAAGTTTAAATTTCTTTTAAAGGTTTAACGTGTATTCACTAAAACAGTGATATTACTTGTTTGTTTCAGGTAATTTTTTATCAAGAATTTCAAAATAAACTGAAATCTACTCAATGTAAAGATTCATTACAACGTAAACACGACATTCTACATAAATTAAAATCCACGAACATATGTAAGTATTTAAAGGGTGATGAAATTAAAGGTGTGTCTGTCTTTTAATAAACAATATCTTCTCTTCAACACCCCCCCCCCCCCCACTACACACACAGACACCGACATCCTTTTTAAACATCATGTGGGCGTTCATGGCACCGAAAACACAACAGTTATCAAACGAGTTTTTTAAAAACAAATATAAACACAGTTTTTTCCCACTAGTGAGAGTGCTTTCCCTTTTAACAAAAATAAATGGCCTAGTACAACTCTCCGTTGTTTTTTTTTCCCCTCACATTCTTGTGGTCCAAATAAATAAAAGATTAACCCATAACACCCATTGAACAGAAAGGCTGATTAGACCTCTTACAAAACGGTATGGAATTTCGAAAAAACGAAAATGGTATCCAGGGAAGCTGAAGAGTTTGGCAGCGGGTTTGAAATGAGCAAGCGGGCAGTGAACCCTGACGCGGAATCAAAGCGCCCCCCTGCGGTGGTCTACTGACGGCAAACAGTTCCCCCGCGGAGGCATGCTGGGATAATTCTCGTTTTTAAACCTCGCTTCATTGAACTCTCATAACACGACAGACGACAGTTCGCTATAGCAGACGTCAATTTACTGTACAATTATGGTTTGACGTCTGCTGATATAAAAGACTCCAAAAGATGGCCAGATAATTCTGTCGCAATTTCCCTTTTTGCGGAGAGAGGAGGGTGGGCTTTAGGTTCTACTAAACCAGGGTGAATTATTAACAACAGGGACGCCATTTATTTTCGAGATTGTTAGCCTTTAGAAAAAAAAAACTAATCTAAAACTGAAAACGGAAAACTTGTCTTCTTATATTTAGTGGTATTCAAACGCAAGTCGTGTGCGTCGATTTTTTAAATTTTATTTACTAGTACAATGAACCTCACTCGCATAACCACATCAATGAAGCCTGTTATAAATTGCGCCCCCTGTGGATAATAATAAGCACCTATTTCCTTGGGAGTGACGCCCCTTTCTTTTGAGCAACAAAATTGTGATGTTTGTGGTGCGTATATCAAAAGACTGAGTCTATTTATTGAAGGAATGATTGTCAAATTGAAAAAAAGAACATTACAAATATAAAGAACTATATATATAAAAACTGTTCATTTCTCAATATTCATTTTTCGAAGTCAAATAACTCTAAAACTTACAGATCATTAAGGTTATTTTTTTCGTTCCTGCTGTAATTTTTTAGACGTACGACGCCGCTTTGTCCACCAAGTACCGCGTGCCGCCTAAAGGCTACTGCAAAGGTCATCAACTTATAATACAAAATAAAATGAATTTTCGATCTTCCAGTAGAGACGAATCCTTCCCCCCCCCCCCCCATTCTAACCCCCGCCCCTTCCTTCCAAACGATGAGGATTTCTCTATAAACTTACTTTCAAGAAAACCCATCGAATAAATATATGTACATTGTCATACTAATTCATGTTATACCGATTTGTTTTTTTACGAAAATATATCTTTGTTGTTATTTTTTTTTCTTTTTTTTCCTGTATTGTGATGTATTTTACATTTTTTCGCAAATTGATGCTGAATTTTACAAATGTCCATACTCGATGGTTGACATTTGTACGTTGTATATTATGAATCCAACCCCAACCGCAACCACCATACATATGTTGTAACCAACGAACAACTCACCGACTACTCAAAAGACAAACGATCGATATCTAGATATCCGTAACCTTTTAACCTATACTTAGACCTCACCTAAACCCGAGCTATCTAGATATCCGTAACCATTTAACCTAAACTTAGACCTCGTCTAACCCCGACCGATACTAAGACCCCCCCCCCCCTCCCCCAACTACGAACCGATATTTAGACCACCCCAACTTACATTTCGTACCCTATCAACCTTCAGTAAAAAATTACAACTATTCAAACGGCGCTCAAAGACATTCGAAACAAAACACAAGAACGCACGCTAACCAATCTACCTCAAGAAAAAATAACAATCCTTGCGTTGTTGTGTTCTTGAGTTCCAAAAGTTCTTTAAAAAAAAAAACATTCTGGCAGAGTTTAACATAACGTTACCCGTCTGCTAGACGCTCCCAGCAGCAGACGTCAGAAGAAGCCGTCATCAAAGCTGTCGTGAGGACCCAAACGACATTTATAACCGTCGTCTGCTGGCTGGTTTGGTAATGAAAGTCGTCACATTTTCGTCTTTGTGGTGTTTTTTTTTTGTTCAGGGTCAGGGACAGGAAGTGATCAATCTACAGATCTAGGTGGGGTGTACGGGGTGTACTAGGTGGGGTGTACGGGGTGTACTAGGTGGAGTGTACGGGGTGTACTAGGTGGAGTGTACAAGGTGGGGTGTACGGAGTGTACTAGGTGGGGTGTACGGGGTGTACTAGGTGGGGTGTACGGGGTGTACTAGGTGGGGTGTACGGGGTGTACTAGGTGGGGTGTACGGGGTGTACTAGGTGGGGTGTACGGGGTGTACTAGGTGGGGTGTACGGGGTGTACTAGGTGGGGTGTACGGGGTGTACTAGGTGGGGTGTACGGGGTGTACTAGGTGGGGTGTACGGGGTGTACTAGGTGGGGTGTACGGGGTGTACTAGGTGGGGTGTACGGGGTGTACTAGGTGGGGTGTACGGGGTGTACTAGGTGGGGTGTACGGAGTGTACTAGGTGGGGTGTACGGGGTGTACTAGGTGGAGTGTACGGGGTGTACCAGGTGGGGTGTACGGAGTGTACTAGGTGGAGTGTACGGGGTGTACTAGGGGGTGTACGGGGTGTACTAGGTGGGGTGTACGGGGTGTACTAGGTGGGGTGTACGGGGTGTACTAGGGGGTGTACGGGGTGTACTAGGTGGGGTGTACGGGGTGTACTAGGTGGGGTGTACGGGGTGTACTAGGTGGGGTGTACGGGGTGTGGTGTACGGGGTGTACTAGGTGGGGTGTACGGGGTGTACTAGGTGGGGTGTACGGGGTGTACTAGGTGGGGTGTACGGGGTGTACTAGGTGGAGTGTACTAGAGGGTGTACAAGGCGGAGTGTACTAGGTGGGGTGTACGGGGTGTACTAGGGGGTGTACGGAGTGTACTAGGTGGGGTGTACGGGGTGTACTAGGTGGAGTGTACTAGGGGGTGTACAAGGCGGAGTGTACTAGGTGGGGTGTACGGGGTGTACTAGGGGGTGTACGGAGTGTACTAGGTGGGGTGTACGGGGTGTACTAGGTGGGGTGTACGGGGTGTACTAGGTGGGGTGTACGGGGTGTACTAGGTGGGGTGTACGGGGTGTACTAGGTGGAGTGTACTAGGGGGTGTACAAGGCGGAGTGTACTAGGTGGGGTGTACGGGGTGTACTAGGGGGTGTACGGAGTGTACTAGGTGGGGTGTACGGGGTGTACTAGGTGGAGTGTACTAGGGGGTGTACAAGGCGGAGTGTACTAGGTGGGGTGTACGGGGTGTACTAGGGGGTGTACGGGGTGTACTAGGTGGGGTGTACGGGGTGTACTAGGTGGGGTGTACGGGGTGTACTAGGTGGGGTGTATGGGGTGTACTAGGTGGGGTGTACGGGGTGTACTAGGTGGGGTGTACCGGGTGTACTAGGTGGGGTGTACGGAGTGTACTAGGTGGGGTGTACGGAGTGTGCTAGGTGGGGTGTACTAGGTGGAGTGTACGGGGTGTACTAGGTGGAGTGTACGGAGTGTACTAGGTGGGGTGTACGGAGTGTGCTAGGTGGGGTGTACGGAGTGTGCTAGGTGGAGTGTACGGAGTGTACTAGGTGGAGTGTACGGAGTGTACTAGGTGGGGTGTACTAGGTGGAGTGTACGGGGTGTGCTAGGTGGGGTGTACGGAGTGTACTAGGTGGAGTGTACAAGGCGGAGTGTACTAGGTGGAGTGTACTAGGTGGGGTGTACGGAGTGTGCTAGGTGGGGTGTACGGGGTGTACTAGGTGGGGTGTACCAGGTGGAGTGTACGGGGTGTACTAGGTGGAGTGTACGGGGTGTACTAGGTGGGGTGTACGGAGCGTGCTAGGTGGGGTGTACTAGGTGGGGTGTACGGAGTGTACTAGGTGGGGTGTGCTAGGTGGAGTGTACTAGGCGGGTGTACTAGGTGGAGTGTACGGGGTGTGCTAGGTGGGGTGTACGGAGTGTACTAGGTGGAGTGTACGGAGTGTGCTAGGTGGAGTGTACGGAGTGTACTAGGTGGAGTGTACGGAGTGTACTAGGTGGGGTGTACTAGGTGGAGTGTACGGGGTGTGCTAGGTGGGGTGTACGGAGTGTACTAGGTGGAGTGTACAAGGCGGAGTGTACTAGGTGGAGTGTACTAGGTGGAGTGTACAAGGCGAAGTGTACTAGGTGGAGTGTACTAGGTGGAGTGTACTAGGTGGAGTGTACTAGGTGGAGTGTACTAGGTGGAGTGTACTAGGTGGAGTGTACTAGGTGGAGTGTACTGGGTGGAGTGTACTAGGTGGAGTGTACTAGGTGGAGTGTAATAGGTGGAGTGTACAAGGTGGAGTGTACTACAAGTTTACTACAAGTGTAACAGGCGGAGTATACTAGATGGTAGGTAACAGGTTTAGTGTATACTACAGGTAAGACTGTACTAGACCGAGTGCACTTTGTGGAACATTTTAATTAAAGTGTAATGGACAGTGCACTAGGTGGATGGTACTAGATGGGGTGTACTACATGGAGTGCAGAAGATAAAGTTTTCTCGGTGAAGTATACTACATTGAATGTACTCGCCTGAGCTTGCCATAAGCAGTGCACTTTATAGAGTACATTAGACGTAGTGTACTAGACGGAGTGCACTAGTCAGAGTGCACTAGACGGAGTGTACTACATGGAGTGTAGGCTACAACAGGGGGTTGTACTATATGAAGCGCCATAGGCTGAGTGTGCTAGACGGAGTCTACTGGGCGGAGTCGTTTTAAGGGAGTAGTGAAAGCTCACAGGAAACGTGAGGTGAGACAGAAGCAGACGTCAAGTTAATTCTACCCATAAATCATCCAGCTCGGAGTGTGAGTAGCATTAGAGGCGGGAGCAACAGCAGGGGTCAAGGCACAACCGCAGGGGTCAAAGGGTAAAGGCACAACAGCAGGGGTCAAAGTTTACATGCACAACAGCAGGGGTCAAAGTGTACCGGCACAACAGCAGGGGTCAAGGCACAACAGCAGGGGTCAAAGGGTAAAGGCACAACAGCAGGGGTCAAGGCACAACAGCAGGGGTCAAGGCACAACAGCAGGGGTCAAAGGGTAAAGGCACAACAGCAGGGGTCAAGGCACAACAGCAGGGGTCAAGGCACAACAGCAGGGGTCAAAGGGTAAAGGCACAACAGCAGGGGTCAAGGCACAACAGCAGGGGTCAAAGGGTAAAGGCACAACAGCAGGGGTCAAGGCACAACAGCAGGGGTCAAAGGGTACAGGCACAACAGCAGGGGTCAAGGGGTACAGGCACAAGAGCAGGGGTCAATGGGTACAGGCACAACAGCAGGGGTCAAGGCACAACAGCAGGGGTCAAGGGGTACAGGCACAGCAGCAGGGGTTAAAGGTTAGAGCACAACAGCAGGGGTCGAAGGATTGAGAGTGGTCCATTTTCTTTGCAGTAATCGCGGAATCTTCTTACGTACAGTATCGCTGTGAAGAACACTATCACCCTAAGCCAAACCTATACTCTAATCATAAAATACAGAATATATGTAGGCCTTGGTTAAGCTGGTTACATGTCTATCTTTGGAGCCAAATTTTGGATCGTGCACACCATATGTAACACAGTAAGATTACAACAAAGCTAAATGTATTCCTACTTCAGGAACTCAGTTTTTTTATAATGGTGAAAAATTTCTCATCTTATTAGAAAAGAAACATGGTGATTTGTGAAAGTTGAAAACTTTCCCTCAAACTTTGGGACGTAGAAAGAAAAGGCGTGTCAAAGATAATATCTGGAGTTGCGTCTTACGCTAAGCTAGATTTCTTACTGCTGACAGATATGTTCGTTTGTACTGAGGGTATGCACTGGGAGTAGCAACTGATGCGGTTGTCATGGTAATTAGCAGGGATGTTGTGAGACAAAACCAAGTTAGTGCGATACCCTATAAAGGAATCGTCACAGTTGGTGTGATTTCAACAATTTGTGGGGGTAAATAATCATTTAAATTAATATTATCAATTAATTAATTCGTTCGTTTGTTCATCCGTATATTCATTACTGCGTTCATTTGTTTATTCGTTAATTCGGGGATTCGTTCATTCGTTCATTCATTCATTAGTTCTTTGGTTCATTGATTCATTGGTTCATTGGTTCATTGGTTCATTGGATCATTCGTTAATTCGTTAATTCGTTAATTCGTTAATTCATTCATTCGTTCATTCGTTCATTCGTTCACTCGTTCATGCGTTCTTGCGTTCATTTGTTCATTCGTTCATCCGTTCATCCGTTCATCCGTTCATTCGTTCATTCGTTAATTCGTTAATTCATTCATTCGTTCATTCGTTCATTCGTGTTCATTCGTTCATTCGTTCATTCGTTCATTCGTTCATGCGTTCTTGCGTTCATTTGTTCATTCGTTCATTCGTTCATTCGTTCATTCGTTCATTCGTTCATTCGTTCATTCGTTCATTCGTTCATTCGTTCATTCGTTCATTCGTTCATTCGTTCATTCGTTCATTCGTTCATTCGTTCATTCGTTCATTCATTCATTCATTCATTCATTCATTCATTCATTCATTCATTCATTCATTCATTCATTCATTCATTCATTCATTCATTCATTCATTCATTCATTCATTCATTCATTCATTCATTCATTTATTCATTTATTCATTCTTGACCTCGTGTTTAAGACTGATACCCTGCTACATCTCATGAGTCTGGTAGCCAACAGATGAGAGGTAGCACTCAATTATCCCACAGCTTCGATTAGGAAGGGTGGGGGGGGGGGCAGTTGAGTAGGGAATCGGTAGAGAACAAATCAATTTTAGCCGTATTGTTGTAATGGAGTAGGAATGTAGAGGGCAGGGGGGTGACATGGAGGAACAGAATGGTAGAGAGGGGGTATAGAGAGGAGGTAACGAAAGAGAAAAAGTTAAAGTGAAAGGGGATAGAAAGAAGAATAGAGAGGATGTATAACAAGGATAGAGGAAAGTTTAAAGTGAAGAGGATAGAAAGAATAATAGAGAGGATGTATAACGAGGATAGAGGAAAGGTTAAAGTGAGGGGATAGAAAGAAGAATAGAGAGGAGGTATAACGAGGATAGAGAAAAGGTTAAAGTGAATTGGATAGAAAGAATACTGGAGTATCACCACAGCAGTTATTTATTTTTATTTACGAACAAAAGATGTGGGATTATTAATATTAAACAACGTCACTCAATGTCAATAGTAATTGATCTCCGATGTTTACAATTCGTGTATATCATATCATATCATATCATATCATATCATATCATATCATATCATATCATATCATATCATATCATATCATATCATATCATATCATATCATATCATATCATATCATATCATATCATATCATATCATATCATATCATATCATATCATATCATATCATATCATATCATATCATATCATATCATATCATATCATATCATATCATATCATATCATATCATATCATATCATATCATATCATATCATATCATATCATATCATATCATATCATATCATATCATATCATATCATATCATATCATATCATATCATATCATATCATATCATATCATATCATATCATATCATATCATATCATATCATATCATATCATATCATATCATATATATATATATATATATATATATATATATATATATATAAATATATATATATATATATATATATATATATATATATATATATATATATATATATTATATAAATTCACTTGATGGATGCACATGTCTGCAAGTAGCTTTTGTAACAAAGGCAGTGTCTCCCACCCCACCCCACATCATTAACAAACGGGGTATTTATATATCATAAAGTGTTCTTTAAACTTATTGATTGACTAATTTGTTATTGGCTGTCTAGTTGAAAGGGCTAAGGGAATCGTAAAAAACTTACGTAAAGCGCGCAGCGGGGGAGGGGGGGGGATATATATCCGTAACAATCCCCTGCAGGTTTTTTCTTTAACTAAAAAGAATATTAATATTAGTCGTTTTATAATTTGAAGGAAAATTTGATTAGCACAGCTTAAGAATATTCTTCAAGAGGTGTTCTCATTCATCTAACTTATGTCGTATTAATTCAATTGTTTAACTATTCCCTATAAGAATAAATTAAAAGTTTTACTTTAATAAGTAAATAAACTTTTTTTTTTTTTTTTTTTTTTTTTAAGCCGAGTCCTGCCAGGCGGTGAAACCGCACAAGCAGTATCGAGGACATAGGACGACGGCGCTTTATTTATTAATTAATTAAGAAGTAATGAAGCAAGGTGGAATTTTATTAAAAATATACTCTTCAAGAAATTGTTATCCCTTTAACATTCATATTGTACCTTGGTTATCCGTCTTACAAAACACTTGTTTTATTAAATATGAAAAGGGTTTAATCTATGAACAGAAATATTATACGTCGAATAGTTTTTATAATATTTAACGTATATATTAAATTTCTTTTATAATATATAGTATAAAACATCAAAGAGGCTAAGTATTTTTATAATAAGTTTTTAAAAGTTTTCTCCCTTTGTAGATGAGTTACTTCCCTTTATAAATCCCCCACATTGTTGGATGGCGGTCATTAGCATACGTCGGCCGCTGGGGCGTGGAGGTATCAAAAGGTGGGGAGGACTTCTCGGCTGGTCGATGAGCGACCGTGGACCCACGGTCGCCTTAGCATCCACTTGTCAAGTTCACCGGACTGGATACTGCGACCCTCATGCTCGGTCGTCCATGTGGATAAGTAGTTGACATGGATTCTAGATCCACTTTTTAGCTGCTTACTCATTAATTTTTTTCCCGCTTTAATCCTTGTTTGTCTCTGGAACATATCAGGCTCACGTGATTAAAGAAAGAGAGTAGAGTTACCTTTAATGATCATAAGAAACGTCAAAGTAAAGAGAATTAAAAATAAATGCTAATTAAAACTTTCAAAATTTAAGTTTATAAATAAACACAATAATAGAGCAATTGGAAACTCGACCTAAGTAAAAAATAAAACAACATGTATTGCTTTTTTAAAGCGAGAGTCATTTGTTTTAAGACTCAAGGAGTCAGACAACAATTTATCCACTCTGACTCCACTACCCTTGTCTTACCAACTACAGTTTTTAAAAAAAATCGTGTAAGTGCATTGTTGAATATATTTTTTACAATGATTTGGAATGTATTTTTTAACTGTAACGCATTGTCATGTTTCTAGCATTAAGCAGTACATAGGAGATCAACAACTGGCTCTTCTATGTCTGAGGGCGAGGTTTCTTTCAGACATTTTCCGACGACGATCAGTGTTTCTTTCAGACTTTCTTCTCCGGGAGAAATTTTCGGGGAGGGGGGGGGGTATGGAGCGGACACTGGTAAAATTATATATGTTCTATATAAATTCTATTTCGTTGGGGGGGGGGGGTAGAAGTTTTTCGGGGGGGGGGGGGGGGGTGGAGGGGGGGGGGGGACGAAGACATGCCAGGAAAAAACCGATGATTGGATGCGCACTTAAAATTTCGGGGAGGATGGGTGTGTATATATATTGTACATAAATTGTAGGTTTCTCTATTTCGTCCTGCGTTTGAGGGGTGGTGTACATGCTCCATGGGGGGGGGGGGGGGGGTGGGGGGTGGGGGGCGTTACTTCTCTTATATATGTATAATCAAAAGTTCACCAAGATCGCCAAAGTCTATAAAAACATACACTAAGAGTAACACTATGGTTAAGGTATTCGAAGTGTCTACTCGGAAGAAGATTTTTCTCCCCAACGTCTCCACTTAGTCGGCAAAAGATAGCCCTGCGCATGCGCAGTGACCTATGGCTAGGGTTAGGGCTAGAATGAGGGTTAGGGGTAGGATTAGGGATAGGGTAGGGATAGGATTAGGGCTAGGGCTAGGGCTAGGGTTAGGGTTAGGATTAGGATTAGGGCTAGGGCTAGGGCTAGGGTTAGGATTAGGGATAGGGTTAAGGATAGAATTAGGGTTGGTGTTAGGGTTCTGCGGTTGTAAACACACGCATGCGCAGTACCATCGAAAACATCGCCACTAAGGCAAGTCGTAGTTTCTCTCCATTGCGCATGCGTATATCCTAAGGTATTTCTGTAGTAGGGCTATCCGAAAATTCATTAAAAACTAAGCTATTTTGAGGTCTTTTTTTCATAGCGTCTTTCCTTCCAAGCGTTTAAAGGTTATTAATTTTGTCAGTGTCATAGGTTCTGTTTGTCATGTTTTCTTCCCGGGATAATCGCACCTGTTAGCTTTGTACCCGTTTCCACCGCGATCACGTGACACGAACCCCCCTGGTCAAATATCCGACCTGGCTAGGGCTATTGTTCAGGGTGGTAATTTAGGTACTGACCGGACACCCGGGTGTTTACATTTGCTTAGAGAGTAAACACGAATTTTCATAGACGCCACCTAGGGGTAGGATGTGATGACCGCGCGAGACAAATATAATATCTCAATACGGCGGGCGTTCAATGGAAGGGGTTGCGGCCCCTTGGCTTGATGGCGGAGTAGCGGCCCTTTAGCTTGGGGCTGCGAGACAAAGAAGGGACGGCGGATATGGAGAGTTATCGTTCGTGGGTAATCCAGGCGTTGCATGAAAGCATTGTATTCAAGGGGGGATAAACATGTTTGATCAAGTTCGGTGATGGATAGATAGCCTTCTGGTACCTGGAGCAGGCCCTTCTTGGATGGCATTATAGTCCGGCTTGACCACTCGAGATGTGCAGAGATTCTTTTAGTCCACAACGGAGAGGTCATGAACACACATTTTTAGAGAAATAATAAAAAAAATAGTTCACTAGGTGTCAACTGCAACCATAATAAACGTTCAGGAGTTCTCTGCTCCTTGGTGGCCATAGCTAGCAGTATAAAAACCACGCTCTTTGTGGTTTAGTAAAATTGAAAAGTAAATATAGGCCTAGCTCTTCACATTTTCCAGCGCATTTCCATGTATCCATAGCAACGGTAAACAACACACCAATGCAAACGGGAATTTTAAGAACAAAGAATACAAACGGGATAAGATTTATGAGCGCAAAAGGATGGCAGAGAAAAAAATTTCATCTATATTGCAGTCTGCGATGAAGTCATTAATTTTATTTGACGAATGGATTGTTGAGGTAACACTGACGTATTGCTGAATGACGAAAGTTTCTAGTTGAAAAGGGTTAGCCCCACATTAAAAACAAGGATTTGAAAAATAAAGGGAAGAATAAATTAGATCAGTTTTTGTGAGCAGGCTTAGACCTAGATGACCGGTAGATGAAAGGACAGACCGCTTCTACTTTTATTCATTAATTAATGACGTATTACATTAAACGTGGGAGCCATATGGTTCTTTGGGCGTATTTTATTTTCTAAAGATTAAAAGCTACATGATTCTTTAGGCGTCTTCAGTCATTGAAGAATATACACCCTGAATGTCCATATTACAGGTGATGTAGAGATCAACTGTTTTAGTATACCATAGTACTATATCGTTGTATAAGGGTAGTATGTGGTCAGCATTATATAAAAAAAGAGTCAGTTATAGAAATAGGCCTGTGTGAATAAGAGGCAGGTAGCCATTAGAGATGTGTGGATGAGGGTGAGGTAGCCATTAGAGATGTGTGGATGAGGGTGAGGTAGCCATTAGAGATGTGTGGATAAGGGTGGGGTAGACATTAGAGATGGGTGGATGAGGGTGAGGTAGCCATTAGAGCTGGGTGGATAAGGGTGAGGCAGCCCTAATGTCTGCGTGAATGATGGTTGAAACAGAAAAGGTAAAACAATATTATAGAAAACACATGCTTTAACCAGCGCCGGCACTCAACCCTTGACCCGGAAATTTAAGTCGCACTCTCCTTCCCCCGCCCCCTCCCACAAACACGCTTGTTATTATACATGTATTTATATGGTCCATTTCTGTTCTTATGTTCACGCCTCTGCCAACATATGACCGCGCCCCTACAGGTGTGGCCTGGTGATACGAAAACCACTCGTTAATTTTCCTTAAAGGGTGTTTGGATGTATTGTAAGTATTGTACGCATTACAGTGACCACCTGGGTTTCTCGTGTTTGTTGGTAAACAAGACAATACGACTTCTAATGAACAAGTGCGCTCACGTCTATTGTGAGTGACCATTTTAGTTTCTAATAAACAATGCCCCTTCCCCCCAACAACCCCCCCCCCCAACCATTCTGTAATCACTAAAGGGTATTTATATCTAAAGTGTCCTGACGCGGTATGCTAAGGGGTGGTAATCGTGGTGTGTCAAGGGAAGTAATCGTGACAAGGGAAGCAATCGCTTTTATTTTTGTACACCTGTTATTTCAATACCCGGACACCGCGGGTTTATTTGTGGCTTATTGACACGTCACAGCATGGAGGACCAGGGGGTGGTAGGTCTGGGGGTAAGGATCACAATCGGTCCCAGGTTCGAAACACAGGCAGGGAGGACTGGCACTGTGAATGATGTAACGGAACAGGTGGAGTACTGTTTACCTGGTGTTGACAGCATGTTCAGGCTTGGTATACACGTTGTAAATCATGCGTTAAACGTCATGTTGTAAATCATGTGTGGTAAATCAGGTAAGTCAGGTGTCATAAGTCATGTAAGCTACTCAAAATATTGGGCATGTGATATATATATATATATATATATATATATATATATATATATATATATATATATATATATATACACACACACTTATATATATTTTTATATGTTTTTGATAATAGAAGGGGTGGGCTTTCTAAAAACAGAAATTGAACATGAGTATTCGACTAATGCTACCAAGCTAAATTTTACACCATATTCACATAACTGAATATACCGCGCAATTTATTCATCATATACACATGTGCTGTGCGTACCATGTAAAAGCCCAACAATACAAACAGTTGTATTGTTTTTAGGTTAAGATTTTTTTCAAGAAAGCTCCTTAAAGCATTTTCGTAGTATGTTCAGCCCTTTTGCCGGATCAATTTTATCATGCAATGCAAGAGTTTGTAAATATCTAAACATGCAAATTTTCTAGATTAGTAAAAAAAAATTTTTAAAAAAAATTGGTAGACTTAATTTAAGGGAACTAACCCAATTATTATGTTTTAGTAATACTTTTCAAAATTAATTCCCTTGACAAACTTTAGTTGGCGTTATATATTTCCAATATATTTTTGTTTACTGGCGTGAAAGTTGTTTATTTTTTAAATTTATTTACAAAAATACACTAGCTTAAAATTAAAATCAATTTAGATTATAGTTTAAGATTACATGAGATAACTAGACCAGATACATTATTTTTTCCTAAAGATCAGCAACAATGAGAAAATAGTAAATAAATAACTTTTTATTTTTTGTGATTCTATAAAATATACAGTTTATACAATGATATATCGGTTTCAAAGGTCTTAAAAAACTTATAAAATTTATCAATTAAAATGCAAAGTCTTCTGGTTCGATATAATAATGCCTAACAAAAATAAAACAAAGTCGGATTATGAATGGAGCTCTTTTGTAAAGGGAATTAACTAGGTACCCACAATGCTCATTATAACATGCTGAAGCGATTACTGCTATCCTAGTTTTATTCGATATATTTCATAACTGTTTGATTCCCCAATGTTGTCATAAATTATAAAACCTAAATATCAAAAATGCAATGAATTTTCATAAGAATCTTAATGGAAGCTCTTTTTCCTGTCTAAAATAATACATTTTATTGAAAAGCTTTAATTTAGCTTAACAATAGTAATGGTAAAACAAAAACAAATCGGACACTTCCTTCCAACCCTCAATATCGAAAGGAAATATTTTTAAAAATTTCAACAACTTATTTAGACTTTTTTCCTTAATAACGACCCTTAAGAAGTTGAAATATTTTTATAAGCCACTCGTTTTAGAGTCCTATAGATAGTTTACATTTAAACAAGCTTGAATTGATCGAACATGGAATGGGATATGTGAAATGTAATTACAAAACAAGTACAATACTTTGTATTCGATTCGACCGGATACTGCTGATACATGCGCATACACAAACTCAACTACGAAATTTCGACAACAGAGTGTACAATATTGTTGAAAGAAACTGAAAAATAAAACTATTTATTTATATAATTTATATTGTTATTTTATTTAGTTAGCACACTGAAGAAGTCAAAGTATTTATTAATGATATGGGAAAACCCAAGAAAGGGGCCAAAGCCCACGACGAAGACTTGTAAGTTATAAATAGAAAATTTTGACGAGTTTTCAGTGACAACCCAGCTGAGTTGAGTACACTACACAGTCACTACACTAAGTGACTAATGACTAAATTAACTACTTAAAAGTAGTAAAGTCTGAAAGGAAACTAGATCTAGATATTCTAGATCTAGACTTACAGTCGTCAAGTGATTTGGTTTGGGTCTAGACTCTAGGCTAGATTCTAACATTTATGGACACTGAATAAAGTGAATAATGAATGACATTCTTGTTTTAAAATAAATAATAAAAGTAAAAGCTATGAGTTCCTATCAAATTTAATAAAATAGGGGATCTAGAGTCTAGAGCTATTTTTCTTAAGATTTTTACGAAAGATACCATTATTATCAGAATAAAAGGTTAACCCTACAGTAACTTCAGAACTCAGTAGAGTAGGACCTCTCCTAATCTTTGACATTCAGTGATTCACATTCTTATTCTGACTGATGGGGGGGGGGGGGGGGACTCAATGTTAGCTTGTTTGAAAAAATGTACCAAAAAACTCATATAAACAAACATTCATCATTGGGTGATATCAGTTATACTATTGGGCAACACCAGATAACAAAACGTATGATATAGGCTAATCATCAAAACAATGTTTTATTTTGTTAATAATAAAGCAATAGTAGGGAAGATGGCTTACTTAAAATAGAAGATTAAAAATTATTGGGGAAGGGGGGGGGGGGGTGGGAGGGGTGTGATGTCACCATTTTTTTGAAATATTTAATAAGAAATTAGTATTACCTATGTCTGACAATAAACTTTTGAGAAAAAGGTGTACTGTTGTGCTGTTAGTTGTCTCAGGTCCAATGTTATGGTCAGAAATTAGGGTTAGGGCTATAGTAGGTATTAAGTTGACATTGGCAGTTCATATTTGTATTTAGTTAAATCAGTAGTCTTACATCTTTTTCTAAGTAGGCCTAAATTTCATTATTTAGCATTTAAGCTTAAATACTAGTTTACATACTCATTGAACGGTGAAAATCTCGAGTTTGAATCCGGGTCCAAGTCAGTAGAACTTCCCTTGAGTCCACCCAGCTCTGATGGGTACTTAACTCATGTTAGGGAAAGTAAAAACGCCTGGGCAAGGTGTTGTCTTCCCTCACATAGTTTTGCTAATCAGATTGTACAGGGCTGCTTACTGGTATGAAATTTTTTCTGTAAGTTTACAATTTTGACACACAAAAGAAGGTTTTACGCTTATGTTGAAGTAGAAACAGATTTGCCTTCCATAAAAATCATCTTTCTCCTCAAAGTGTAGAAAAATAAAATTAAAAAAAACCATGAAACTAAACCTCTAATTTTTAAACTTTGAAAATCATAATCAACTTAAATTTGAAATTAACAGCTACTGCTTTGGTTTACATAGTCTATGTGGTCATATTTTGTCATGCACTTGTCAAGATTGTTAGGTTTATCATTATGTGTATGTGTGAACTATTCTGTTCCCTCAAATGTACCACAGATATTATTTAAGTTACTATTATAATTGACAGTTAAAATGTAAACTTTTTTTCACAAAGGGTAGTTGAAGATAGCCAGTCGTCTTGATTTTCTGATAACATGTATAACTGACTATTTATAGGAATAAAATAAAGTAGTGTCATGTTTTGATCAGCGTGAGGCAACTGTCTAAACACTTTATTGATGTCTGGTCAGAAAAATATACCTGTTACCAAGAATAGCATTATAGATTAGCATAGAATGCTGCTGACCACAAACATATTTTCTCTTTAAGAGAGCAATATCAATAATTCCAGAAATTGATAATCCCATAAGCTGGGGATACCCATTCAAATACAAAGAACATTTTTGTGACTTCCATTTCTAGATTGTTTACATCCTAAATGACTTTAAATAAATTTTCTTCTTCTTTAAATATTTATATTGTAGGATCATACAACAAGACCAAAGTATGTTTCATATTTTCTTATAATTGTTTCCATAAAATGGGTATGATTAAAAGTAAAAACTTGAACTTAATCGATTGTAAATTAAAAATATGTTCCTCTATTTTCTTTATGCATAAGTACAAGTTGTATATCTCTGCACTTTTCTTAAATCTCATTACACACACTTAGATCAATACCATCTTTTAGCCCAGCACCTCACCTAAAAAGTAAAGTAAAGTTTCCCTTTCAAACCTGACGGTCTATGGGGCAAGTGAAGTAGAGTTCACTTGTTTCTGTGACCTCGGCATATGAAGAGATAGTGTGGTCAGCACTATGCCCAGCCGCCTTTACTTTCCCTAACGTGAGTTAGGTACCCATCAGAGTTGGGTGAACTCAGGGACGGTCTACTGACTTGAACCCGGATTCGAACTCGAGACTAACGGGTTAGCAGTCCAGCTCTCTACCGCTAGACCACTCCGTCCCTAGCACCTCACCTAAGTAGATTGTAAGACTTGACCATTACCCCAGTTTATATTATTTTCATCTAATCAAACAATTTAGCAATTAGATATATTCTGGGTTAGGCCTTTTAGTATTTGACCTATCCTTTTTGTGATAAGACACACTATCACATTTAATTATGAAATTTTTTTCATCTCTGTCTAATGATATCTAAACATAAACACATTGACTGTGTAGCTAAAAATAAAGCAGCTATTTTTAGTATTTGTCAGTTTCTAAAATTAAAACACCAAATCATATATCTTTAAAAGTTTTACAAGTGCAACATACAAAACTTTCATGCTCATTTTAGTCTTTAATATTTGAAATTTTTAAATGTGTTTATGATTGTTTGGAGTAGTTCATTTGAAGATCTAAGCTCTCAAGACTCAGCAGATTAATTCTGTATGTTTTTAGTGGTATAATACTGTCATTTATTATAAAGTATAATATAAAATGTTAACACCTGGATATTAATGAGTTGTGCTAGGCATTGGCAATATGAAATAAGTTGAATAGTTGCAAGTAATATGTATTTTTTTCAAATTTAAATTGGAATACATTCTTTCTGTATTTCAGTGAGGATAATGATGAGGTTAAAACCAAACAGATGGAAAAGAAACCCCCTCAAGAGCCCAGTTCTAACCCTGCTGTCAAAAAAGACAAGAAGAAGAAAAAGGGAAAATCCCGTGGAGATGATGAAGACTGGTAAAGTTTGTCACTAGTTGCAAGTTAACAAAAACTTCAACTTAGCCTCTTATTAGCTCATCCACTTCTGAATTAGCCACTGGCTGACCCAGTAGCTTGTAGCTACAGAAACTGATGGACTTTTTTTTTTTGCTCAGCAGATTAGATTTTGAAATATATTTAAAATATCAGTTATAAAATACACTGTTAATACCTGGTGTATTGGTAGGGGCATACTATCACCAAATAGTAGAAGTTGAAATTAAAACAGTTAAGTGATTTTTAGTGAAGCATCAATATTTTTGTTTGACTCACTGACAATGCTATATGAAATACTTGCATAGTTCTGAGTTGACTTTTTTCTACCTCCAGGGAAATTGAAAATGAGCTAAAAGCACTGTCGCTAGAGGCTAATGGTGGAAACCTAGAAGAAGCTGAAGATGAACCTGTAGCAGTAAAGAAGAAGGTAGCACATTCATGTATATTTTTATCTGCCTACCCACAGATTTATTATATTTACACTCATCCTCCATATATAAAGATAAAAGGCAGTTTTTCAATGAAGTTTATTGACAGGATGTAGCTCAATTTTAAGCACTTCAGATTCTATATAGATTGTCCAGTTGAAAATTTCCATTTAAAAGTAAAATTCATGTATGTTTTATACATTATAGTGAAACACTGTGCATTAACAAACTTAATTCGCATGCAATTTGACCACATACTTCTCATAATTGTATACTTCATTGGTGAAAAATGTATGTAACTGATTGTATTTTCCATCGTGCTATTAGGACAAGAAAAAGACAAAGGGGCTATCAGCGTTTCAGCTTCTGGAAGACCTTGATGATGAGTCAGCAGACAAAAGTGATAAAGACAGTGATGTGAGTAGTTTCCTGGTCTCATGGATAAGTTCTCAGTTACATAATTCATCTCTTATGTTTAGTATCTAGTTCCATACTGAAACTGTTCTTCAGTTAGTACACATTTAGTTACAGTTGGTTTTCAGGTGTAGATGGACTAATCTGATCCTGGAGGGTTGAGAAGTAGTAAACATGATATATCTATGATGACCGGAAAGATGTGCAATGGAAAACTGGGCAACGGAAAACTGTACAAAAAAGTGTACATTGGCCTTATTGTTTTCTTAAATCAAGCATAAAATAGATATTAACATCAAACAACTACATGTAAATTGTAGCATAGTAAAACATTGCCATGAAAAATTACAAAATTTAAGTGTATTAGTATAATAAGTTTGCATTTGCAAATTTTTCTGTTTGCGCAGTTTCCCAATCGCGCATTTTCTGGGAACCGATTTCTGTAGTGGTAATTGCAAATGAGGCTTGATTGATTTTCACCAAGTAATGTGTATCTAAAGAGGTTTAGTTTTTGAGTTTTCATTTGTGTCAGAATCTCAGTAGTTGTCATTTTCTGCCATGTCTTTATTTGTTTTAAAGTGTTTCATGATGCAGGTAAAACAAATCATTACAATGCCCTGTGATACATATACATCTCTATTTTATAGAATGAATCAAAAGGAAAAGAAGAAATTATACTTGAAACTGTCAACACAGAATCAAACAAATCTAAAAAGAAAGAAAAGCCTAAAAAGAAAGAAAAAGCCAAAAAACCTGAAGAGGAAGATATTGATGCCATCATGGCTAGCTTAGATAAGAAGCCAGAAGAGAAAAAGAAAGGAAAGAAAGGCAAGAAGCAGGAAGAGGAAACACCGGTAGAGGAAAAGGCTGCAGAAGAGCCTGCCGTGGTGAGTGAAGTGCCTAAAGTTGAGCCCAAAGTGGTGACCATTGATGATTTGGAGGATGATGATGAGTATGACCGTAAGAAAAAGAAAAAAGGTAAAAAAGGCAAGGAGGCTGTCACTGAGGCACCAAAAACTGCTGAGGTTGAGGAGGACAAAAAAGAGTTGGATGATGAGGCTGAGGAAGACGATGAAGGTGGAACGGTCAAAACAGCAGCCCAGAAGAGGAAAGAGAAGAGAGACAGGGAGAAACAGAAGAAAATATTAGTAAGTGACCAGTGCTTGATCTTAGTGATAAGTTTAACATTTTGCTTCCATGTATTCTTGACTCATTTGGAACAGTCTGTTGTAAGGGTAAAATGTATGATTACTAGTCAAACTTTGGCTTTGGCTTATGGTTTGAGTAGCTAGCAATTTCCAGAGCTTAATCAGCTCTTATTGAATGGTTGGTTGGTTTCAAATGAAATTAAAATAATTTTTAATATTATTTCCAGATAAATTAAAAAGTTAATAGTATTTTCAGTTTTTGCATGTTTTTGTTTTTTACAATAAGCCAGGCTTTTAAAAGCAATAATTTTTTTTTTAACTTGCTAGATTTGTCTTACTAAGTGTTATTTGAGTTATACCTTATGTTTCACCATACACTAGTGATAGATTCTTGTAAATTTAAAAGAGATTTCATTGAAGATGGGGTTAATTTTTTTATTGTTGTCTTTTTCCAATTTTAGTGGGAAAAAAGACTAATAATTAATGTGGCTTAAATTGGGGGGAAAGTAATTATGGGTAATTGCAGTTCATTATCGAGTCCAGTTGTAATTTTAATTTATTAAGACCTTTGGCAATTGAACTGTTAAAATTATTATTTTAAAATGTTTATTTGGTTCTGTTACATTGTATGATTACGACTATTTTTATTTTTGATAAAACAAAGATTTATTTTAGAGTTATTTACTTTATTAAGGCATTTATTGTTAATTTTTTTTTAAAACCATGTAACAATTATTTATCACAGGAAAAACAGAAAAAAGGGAAAAAAGATGATGTAAAATCTGAAGAAATAAAAAAAGAAGATAGCCCGCCTGTAGATAAAGCAGAAGACACACAGAGTAAGGAAGGCACGCCTGAAGTTGTTGGACCTGAGGGAGAAGATGGTCAGTTGCTTTATCTATTCTACTGTCTTATTCTTTTTTAAATGTACAGACATAACTTAAACCATTTTAGAAGAGAATTTTCCAAAGAATAATGAAAAAGAAAAATCTTGACCTTGTTTCTGGTATTTATGACCTTGTATAGGTATGAATACTGAGATTCATTTACATTTTCAGCTTTTTTTTCTTTTCTAAATCAATAGCACTGCCCCCTTTATTTTACTTTTTATATGCAGGATAAGAGTATATGTTTGTTTTGCAATGTAAGTAGGCCTACTTCAATGTTTAAATTCAACCTGTGGACTTTGACATGGACCTGAAATACCCCCACCCCTCCCCAGTTTGCATTTGTCCACAAAAGTCGATTTTTTTTTACCCCTCCCTTCTGTAAATGGATGACCCCTAAGGTGCATTTCATTAAACAAAACTTTAATATCTTTAGCACAGTTAAACAGGGCCTGATTATTGTTTCAACTCTTGCCTTGATTTCCTTGAAATTCCTAAATCTATATTAAAATTCTAGAAATAAATATTTTTGGGACTAAAGCAAATTTAACAGATGTCTAAACATATGTCTAACTGCAAGAAAAATTGGCACTCGTTCTATGCATTTCTGGCACATTTCACATTTTACCTCATCTGAATTTACTAAAGCTTTACTATTTGGCATGGAAAATAATTTCATGATGTTTTGTCCCTGAATAGTTATTTACTTAAATATGCAATTTGAATTTTAACAATGATTCTAATGGCGAAAAACTTATTTTTCCATCTTAAAAATATATTTTAGCTTATCATCATTAGATTCTTTATGCTTGTGCTCTTAGATGCCAAAGATGGAAAGAAGAAAAAGAAAAAGAAGGGTGAAAAAGAAAAAGAGGAAAAGGCCAAACCAAATAAGAAAGTAGGTATTTTTTTTTTTTTAAATGTATATGGTATGTCTAGTGCTTTTCAAAAATATCGAAGATTATGTTCACTGTACAATCATTGGTAGTTAATTTCTTGCTAATTGTTTTTGTAGTAGTGTTGTATCCTCATACAGACAGCAAACTTTTGTTAACATAAAAAAAAATGTTTTTAGATTGCTGCTCTTAAAGAACATTTAAAGAAAATTCAAGAAGAAGAACAAAAAGCAAAAGAAGAGGAAGAAAGGCAAAGGCTTTTGGAAGAAGAAAGGATCCGCAAGCTAGAAGAAGAGGCAAGTTTACTTATTATGCCGTAGCATTATCCCTTTTGTAATCAATGTGTTTACTTGACTTAATTCTCTCTATTCCATGTGGAACATAGGGCCTTAAGTATTATTTTCCACTTTCTTCAGTCCCCAGCACTGTATTAACTTGTCCAGATAATTTTTATCTGTATGTGAATATGCTATGCATATCAAGTTATTTGGTTGGGGCTAATTGTTTTAAAGGAGTAGGCTTCTATATAGCAGAATATTATTTTAGAGTTTATTTTTATAAAACAGAAACGGTTGGAAGAAGAAAGGAAGTTAAAGAAAAAGATGAAGAAGAAGGAAAGAGAAGAGCGTTTGAAGAAAGAAGGGAAGTTTCTCACTGAGAAACAGAAGCAAGACAAGAGGAGACTGGAGCAGATGCTTGAAGCCATGAAAGCAACAGGTAACTAGCTGCAGTAAACATTGGCGTTTAATGGGGTTTTTTTGTTGTTAGAGCTAAATATATAAAAATCAAAGTATGTTTGTCGTTTATGCATTACTACATCTTTCATCCGATCGCCATGAAACTTTGGAAAGTTGTTGAGTGTATTCCTGGGGAGGTTTTCGCTGAAAAAAGTTTTTATTTCACAATGGCAGCACCCCATCAGGGTGCGATTTGATTTCATTTTGTGCGATAGAATATGGATAAAATGTGGTATTTTTAGTAGTTAACTAATTTGAATCAGGCGCTGTCGCTAGTGCCCCGACAGACAGGGTGCGATCTGACACCTCGGGCTATTCTTTGAGCACTAAGGTGCCCCTGCTGAGGTGTAACCGGGGGCTCCAGAGAACACCCCTCTACATCTCTGACATCTGAGCGCTCACCGAAGTGTGTTCTACCACGGAGAGTGATTAACGTGCGCTTATGGCTTTCAAACAGCACTCCTTGGGAAGTGCTGGGTGTAGTGTAGGCAAACTCATGCCACGACAAATACGATCCAAGAAATGTAGTGCAGGCATTGTTTACATTTAAATTACTCAGTGTTAGAAAACAAGGTCACTCATCTAAGAATGTAGGATTAATAACGCAATGATGAAACCTTCTTAAAATATGTCAGACTTCCTTTGGAGACCGCGGGAACTTGCGGAATACAGGCTCACTAGTAGATCATAACAACAGTAAACATAGGCAGTTATTGGTTTACTTTTTTGTCTTGTTTTTATTAGCCTCTATATGATAATCTAAACTAATTTGGACTTAACAAGTTGACAAATTATAATGTAAAATTATTTTTAAAATGTCCTATATGTTGATAGGGGCTGAAATACTACCAAACAAAGAGGATAGTGAAGCCCCCAAGAAAAGACCTGTTTATCAAAAGAAGAAACGTCCACAAGGTAAATTCATAAGCTTAATTAAAATTACAATCCTCACTAAAGAAAGTATACCTACATTTTTGTTTATAAAATTAAAATGTAATTGAAGTGATTTTATTTTTTTAGCATCAGCAGGAGGAGACCATTTAGAGAAATCCCCATCTCCTACAACACCCACCTCACCCACGGAGGTAGACTTGGTGGAGGTGTCTTCTAAGTCAGTTGATGTGGAGGAACAGGAGGCCGAGCAGGAGGCAGTGGGGGAGACCAAGGCGGAGCCACAGGCTGAGGTTGTGGAGGATGTTAAGGAGGCGTGGGATGCTGAGAGTGACAAAGAGGAGGAGGATAAGCCCCATTCAGGTCAGCTTGACTCAGTCGACACCTCATGTTTGGCTGGGGAGTTGTGTACATTGTTAATACTGGCATAGAAAATAGAACTCAAAAGCAGGCATAGCAGAAATATTCCTCTATTGTACTTCAAATACTGATATAAAAAATATATTTTTGTGTACATTGTTAGTACTGGCATAGAAGATAGAACTCAAAATCAGGCAGAGCAGAAATTATCAGTCTATAGTACTTCAAATACCGATGTAAAAATATATATTTTAAAAAACCTTTATCTTAATTTATAATATATAAGCTTTTAAATGCACTGAAAAAAAAGCTGATTTTTTTTCTATAACAAATTTTTGCTCTTGAAATTTTCTACACATTTACGCGAGTTCATGCTCATTAGATAGCTAATCAAGCAATCGCTAGTATTCTTATCTCCCCTGTTATAAATGAAATTAGTAATATTAATTTAATAATTATCCTAATGTCTAATCAAATTGAAAAGTATATATTTTTGCATTGTCGCCATAAATACATTTTGCTGTATTAATAAATAAATTGTAACAATAAGTAAACTGTTTTTCAGTAGAAGCTAAGCAAGTTACAGTGAAAGTTGCAGAGCCAGTGAAGAAAGAGGTTGAGAAAAAAGAGGAGGAAGAAGAAGAGGAGGAGGAATCAAGTGAGTCTGAGAGTGAGGAGGAAGAGAGCAGTGAGGAGTCTGAGTCAGAATCTGAAACAGATGAGGAAATGACTCCGGCTGAGAGGGGAAGAGATAAAGTTTTGGTAAGAATAGTATTCATTGTTTTAAAAAAAAATTTTGTGGGAGAAATAACTATTACTCTATTCTATTTAAAAAAATAATGAAAAAAATTAATATTTACCTGTTATCTATAACATGGCTCTATCTAAAGTATATTAAGTCTCTTAAAAACCCAGGATATCTTATGGAGATTATGAGTATATCAGAAATGTAACTTGTGACAATTTTCTCAAGAATATGAAAGCTTTTCTACCAATGATTTTTTTTTGCCAACAAATTATGTAAAAGTGTAATATTTAGAGTAAAACCACAAAACCTCCACCCAGTAGTGTAGGTTGTGCTGATTGCTATTTTAAATTATTTTAAACTGGTTTTTTCTTTTAGAGTTGAAGTAAATTTTGATATCGGGTTTTAGATATTTTTATTGGGTCATATATGATGGAAGAGGCATGACTCCATTTATTTTTTTGGGATGATTGGGAAATTAATTAAATTAAAACAACTAAATTGGTCTTTATAGTTTAAAAAGGGCTGAAAAATGTTAAAACTCATGGTTACATTTTTTTAGTCTTTCCTCAAAATTTTAAACTTTCACATGGAAAAGGCTTAATTAGTTAGGAAGTAATGTGTCTATATTGATTTTAAAAATTTTTTTTTTAATTTGGCAAGTTACATCTCTGGTATACCTATGCATCCTGCAGTTAAAAACGAGATAGTATATTTTCCTGGTCTTAGTATATTTTAAAATATACTAACATTACAGATATCTTTTGCTACTTGTGTGTTTATAATTATTTTGTCTGGTTTTTGTTATTTAAAAAATTGTTTTCTTTAGAAACGTGCCGAAAAGGCCAATAAAGAAAGAACTGTGGAGAACCTTCGAGCACCAGTTGTGTGCGTACTGGGCCATGTAGATACAGGAAAGACAAAAATATTAGACAAGGTGTGTGTGTAATTCTTTTAATTTCTAATTTAATCCTACATTTGTGTGTGAAATTAATACTTTAACTGCTGTGTTCACTTGAGTTAAAGGAAAAATTAGACTGACATATAATTTGTAATGTCTAAGTAATATTCACTTGCACTATAGAATTAGAAGTTTGGTTTTATGATGTTAAATTATTAGAGCTGTATTAAAGTGACATGTGTTGTGTATCCTCCATGATGTTAAATGATTAGAGCTGTATTAAAGTTACATGTTTGGTGTATCCTCCACAGTTGCGCAGAACCAATGTTCAGGACAATGAAGCTGGGGGTATCACACAACAGATCGGCGCTACAAATGTTCCCAAGGATGCTATTATTGACAAAACTAAAATGTGTAAAGAGGTAAACATGATTGTGTGAATGGTGTATTGTTTACATTTTTTTTTTTAAATTAACTGGTAACAACTGTGTGAGTAGGCTTTATTTTCAAACAAGAACTATCCGATTTTTTTATGAAAAGTACTTTGTTAACCTTCAAACGCTAGAATTTCATTGGTTATAAAATGCTATAAAGAATCATATTGTTAACATATGCCAGTCTTATTGCTTATTACCATATTTTGTTTAAAAATATTTTTTTTTAGTTTGCTAAACAAGAGCTGCGTTTGCCTGGTCTTTTGATCATTGATACACCTGGTCATGAGTCTTTCAGGTGAGATCTTTTGTTGTTTGTTTACATAGAAATTTCAAATTAGACTTTCTGCTCAGAAATGAATGAAAAACAATACTTATTTACAAAGCCAATTAGGTTGAAAGCCAATTAGAAGATCCAGAGTTTTAACAAATTCAGTTGTTCATAAAGATTGTGACTGTGTGGAATTATCTTCAATGAGTAAAAATGCATAATTGAAGTAAATTCAAACAGATTGCTCTGTTCAAATAAATCTTTTATATCAAGTATTCTAGGAACAATTTTAGGATGGACTTTAACCACATAGACAATGATAAGTCTAATGAGTAAGGATGTGACTTTACTGAATAGCTGCAGATTTCAGAATTTTTCAATCCTAATTATTTCCACTAATGGTATTTAGTTGCATATATTCACACAAAAAAAAATTCTGATAGAAATATTTTAAAATGTTGCTGTTTTATAAAGAAAATGTACATCTCCTGAGCTTAGTTTCTTTACCCTTATTATCACACACGTGGTTGTCTAGGTATACTTTATCTACTTTTAAAAAAACCTAACCTTTAGTTTTTAAACTGTTAGCAACCCACCTCTACCATTTCATGCTGCTTTCTATTTAATTTTGGAACCTCATATTAATTTTGCTAAAGATAAATATTAGCACTAGAGTAACTGAAACACACTTCCTTGTTACAACTGGCTGATTTCAAAGCATATTAATTTCAAAGCATATTTGAACTCATGACCTCCGAGTATGTTTGGAGAAAAATAACAGTGAGATCGCTAGCGATTTTAGCAATAGTTAATGCTGTGGCATATTGTATAGGCTTTCTGATTTCTAAACTAATGTGACTGCTTTTTTTAGAGACAAAAATTATGCTGGCAATTTTAATTAGCAGACAAAAGATCAGACAATGTCATTGTCTAATCACAAACTAAAAGGTTAAAATTACAATTAGGCTCTTTACCGTTGAAGACTTGCATTCAAAAATTAAAATATACCATGTCCGTCTTTAATATAAAAAAAAAGAAAACATTGAATTGAGAACAATTGTGCAAATAGATCATACCAGTTAAAATAAGCTTAACATTATTTCCATATTCCAAAAATATTTCCATTTTTGTGGAATTAAAAAAAAAACATTTTTATTAGGATAAATCTGCAATTAAAAGGACTTTCTGCATTTTTTAAACTTTTTTTATTAATTAGTATGATGTTCTTGTAAGAGTGCTTTATTGCACTGAATTTAGTGTGAAAAAAATTTCCTCTTTATTTTTCATCATCTGGTCACATCCCAGAATAATGCACGTTAGGTCAACAGTTTCCAAACTTATCAGTTGCTTTCTTAAGAAAGCAATTGTTTATAACTTGTAGAGGGCAAACTGTCCTTGGTTCATACAGTATTAAAATCTAGAAAGCTAGTAACTTCTGCAATGGGATAACAGATAATTTGTAAATATATACTGTGTATTCAGAGATAAAGCATACATTTTATAATATAAGTAATTTTTTAAGGTATAGCAGATAAATTTTAAATATCATTCAGAGATCAAGCATTGATTTTATAAGTATTAAGAGTTTTTTTTTATTTACATAGAATTAAACGTATTTATGAAACGTTTGTCTTCACTTCCCTATTAAGTTCAAAGGTCTTGATTGTATTTGTGTTGTTTAACAGCAATCTCCGAGTGCGAGGCACATCCCTGTGTGACATTGCCATTCTGGTGATTGACATCATGCACGGCCTAGAACCACAGACCATAGAGTCAATCAACCTGCTGAAGGAGAGGAAGACACCCTTCGTGGTGGCTTTAAATAAGGTGTGGTGTATTTTGTTTTGTCAGTCTTGTATTGAATGTGTATATGGTGTTGAGTAGTGTGACTGCTTACTCTTCAATAGACACTTGGTTATTAGTACTACAACAGCTTTCTATTGAATCGGCACTTAGTATTTAATAAATTTGTTTTTTTGTTTAGTTGAACTTGGTAATTTAAGACTCTCTTTTCCCAAGTTGTGTGGTCATGAAATGTAGTATTATATTTGTTACTTTTACTAATTATAAAACTAGTAGAAGGTAAACCCATGTCAACCTAATGTTCCACAGGTCGACAGATTATATCAGTGGAAGCCCCAACCTGCTGCTGATGTACAGAACACAATAAAAAAACAGACTCCACATACTAAAGCAGAATTTGATGAGAGAGCTCAAAAAGTTATTCTACAGCTGGCTGAAGAGGTGAGTACAGGCACGCAAGGTCCAGTTCAATCTGCTTCAGGGGACATCCTGACGGACATTTTTCTCTAATTAAGTTGCTGGTCTACATATGCTAAGTTGAAAAATTGCATTTGTATGTACCTTAATATAAGGACCACAATGCACAATAAACTATCATTTATACATTTAAAACTACTTGAAATGAGAATGAAATCATACAAATATTTTAAGAACATAACCAATTTACCGATTTATACATCCGTAATTTAATACCTTAAAAGTTGTGGTGAAAATTTTATAAAAACACAATTTTTGCCAGATTGTTTCTCCGTATTCCCATTAAACTGACATATCAAGTATGGCACCATTCAAATGTATAAATCATTAAGTTGTTTTAAAAAAAATTAAAACCCAATAAAAATGAAGGGGTTTTGAGAAGTCTGAATCAAGAAGTGGGGAATCCCACTTTTCATTGCACTTAGGGTCCTGTGACTGATCAGCCAACACAGGAACACTGTTGATGCCTCATTTACTAACTTGGCTTCTTGGGGGATTTTCAGCAGCTTAAGAACAAAAAAAATTCAAAGCCACCAGAGAAAGCTTCTTAACATGAATCCTTTGTCTTTAGCTAAGTGTGATATTTGGGAAAGTTTACTTTTAGATACCCACTCAAATTAGGGACCCATAAACAACATATTGATTATGTCTTTGATGAAAGCCACAGAAGAACTGTTACCTTTATACTTTATAATAATTACAGTAAAATAACTATTCCTCTATAAAAAAAAATTCTGGAGACATAGGCCTATAGCCCAGTTTTAAGTGACAATTTTTAAAACTCAGTTAGGGGGTAGTCTCCCTTTACTTAAAACTAAAGTAATGACTAATGATATGATGGTATTTTTTTTTAATATATTATTTTATCTCCTAAGTTTTTAGTTGCATTGTAAAATTTGCAATAGCTTTTAAAAAGGGTTTGAATGTTAAGAAATTTGCAATAGCCTATTCAGATGGTAATATTTAAAAAAACTTCATATATTATTTTATGATTCCATTTTTTACTTAGCCTATTTTGCTCTATTTTACTTTTAGGGCCTAAATGCTGCCTTGTTCTATGAAAACAAAAACCCTAAAGAATACATCTCACTGGTGCCAACATCAGCCCACTCTGGTGATGGGATGGGTAACCTGGTGGCCCTCATCTCAGAACTGTGCCAGACCATGTTGGCCAAGCGGCTCATGTACAGCTCCAATCTACAGGCCGTTACTATGGAGGTGAGTCTTGTTTTTTTTTTCATTGGGCAGACTATGTTAGTTATTTTGGAGGTGTCTACTTTTGGGTAAACATTTAAAATAGACAGTCAATGGAGTTGTACCCCTGCCTTCTATTGTTACACTTTTCAAGTCTACTTTTCTTCAATTTTACATGAAAATTTGATGAAAATATCACAATAGAAGTCAACATAAGGAGGAAAAGACAAAAACAAAAACCCAGCAAAAGATAAGACAAAGATAATGATACCACTGATGATAAAGATACAAAAATTACCATCTCATTTAATTATACAGCTAAATTTAAATAAAGTAATACGGTTAGGTTGAAAGGTAGAGATGTGGCTTGGTTAGTTTTAGGAGGTTACGGTTAAGAGAAACAAAGAAACTCTGTTAGCCTAGTACTTGTATTTTTCCCTCCATTGGCATGTTATCTATCGATTTAATCCCAATGTTAATATCCACTTTGATGCTTAGTCTTTCATCTATGGGTCACAGTTCTATAGGGCATTAACCTTAAACTAATGGTCTGCAACATCCCCCTAAAAAAAGAACAAATTATGTGGGTGTTACTTATAATATTTGTGGTATCATAGCTCCTCTGTATATTTGATTTACTACATTACTCTGTAAGAGCTTGCACAAGTATGTTTGTATTTGACACAATGACTGCCTAACAGTTTTTAAAACAACCCCCCCTCCCCCCAGCTGTGCTCAAGAGATAGATGAAGGGTCCTCAGGGTCTATTAGCATCTGTTACTAACAATTTTAAAAATTGTATTTTAAAATGAATGTTACTATCCTATGTAGCCTGTTGATCCTCTCCCTGTAAGATAGAAGCAGAGCCGATATGATAAGGTTAACACAGCTCTTTGCTCACAAAAAAACAAATTGTCTGACGTTGGCCAAAAAAATATTTTAAGCTGTTTGTTTTTTCAGTGATCAAGCTAGGGGTATATTGGGGGGTGGGGTGTTTAAGACACACAATGATAGTGGTTACCACAGGCTAATGTACAGTTATTGGTAATGGTGTGCTTTAGATTTTCAAAATTTTGAGTATCATAAAATAATGATTTTATATCCATAAAATCATAATGGAATATATATATATATTTATTTATTAATAGAAACATGTATACATGCATATATTTAAATGTGTATATACAAAGAAATTCTTTTTTTTTCGTCTGACAAATTACTATTTAACTGAAAAGATTGTTTCATTAAAAATATGGCATCTATTTAATTGAATGGTTGATACGTTAAATTGTGTAAATAGTATTAACCAATATTGTGAATATAATTTAAAATATGTATATGCTGACTTGTGAAAGTAATCATGTAAAAGTATGACTCACATTCTAAAATTTGTCCCTGCATTAGTATGACCCTTTCCCCCCCCCCCTCCCCACACACACACACACACACACACACACACACATTTTCAAGGAAATATAAGATCCACAGTATTTATTCTAGAAATTATAACATGTCAAAAGTTAAAATATCCCCCACCCCAAACTTTTTGTTGTATGTCCCACCCTGCCCTTATCATATAAATGTGAAAGTGTTATGTTCCCCGCCTTTGTCGTATCCAACACCCGGGCCTCTTGTCTGCTGTAATGTTTGAGTAAGTCTGTCTGACACTCATCTCTCACCTGACACCTGTAATGTCAGGTAAACTGACACAGAATATGATACCATGACACTGAGCAAACGTGGCCTAGCATTGACACTGCATGAATAGATTTTTTTTCCCACACACCTATATCACATTGTATACTAAGAGCTTTTTAAAAACTGATATTTTGCTTTATTTGTTTCTTATACTTTTTTTTTAATTTCCACTTTTTAATGTTACCAGTCTTTTATGTAGGCCTGTGCTTTTTATTACCACATGGCCAGGCTGACTGCTTAAGTAATGCTACTCAGAAATATAGATTCAATCTCAACTCGGCTGTAATACTTTAAAATTTTCAAATGCAAACGTTGAAACGTTTCTTGTTTGCCATAATGTAGCCAATACTCAGTGGAAACTGCGCTGTAATAAAAATCCTATAAGGCGTGACAATAGTGGTAATGATAACGGCCGTGTGTATAATACAGTTCTCTATTTGCACAATCGGCGTAATGGGGAAAATCCGAAAAGGCCGTACGTGGCGTGTCAAGTTATCGTAGTGGCACAAGCCCCCTTATCAATGGATGTTTCTTTAGTTAAATACCAAGTAGCGACGCTCTTACGCTCCTGTCAAGATCCTGCGTGCTATAGCTTTTTTTTTTCTTTTTTTCTTAGTTCTCAAATTTTGTTTCGAATTTTTTTTTCAGAGCCTAGCAAGCATTTTTAGATATGTTATACATTCTTGATATTAATAGAAAAAAATGTGTCCTATATAATGATTATAGCTGTGTCTTGTGGTGTGTAGGCCTATAGAGTTTCTTTCAGACTTTTTCCGGGGGGGGGGGGGGGCACTTGGAAAATTGCACATTTTCTATATCAATTCTATTTCAATCCGGGGGTGTGGAACAGTGCCTCCACCCTCCCCACCCCGAAGAGATGCCCGAAACACTGTATAGATTTCTCAGTATCTTTTATGTTTATGTCTGCGGTACTTCGGGCTACAAGGTTGTTTTAAATGGTGTTTTTTGTTTACACGGGGGGGGGGGGGGGGGAATAAATGTTGATAGTATTTTGTGCTTTTTTTCCCTTAAGAGCAGTTGGCCAGCAACATGACTAGCAGGCAAGGTCGTTGACGACTGCATTAAGCTTTTGTCTAAATGCACTGTTGTTTTCTTTACTAGCTGACATCGGTCATTAGTTGGTTGAATTCAGTTTTTTTACTTACTGCCATGTGCCGGTAACACAAATAGAGACATGGATGGAAATCATGTTTAGGGTATATCGGCATTTAACACTGACTCTAAACCAATGTTGCTGTTCAGCATTTAATTTTGAGAACCCTTGATCGACATCCAGACATAGCCAGAGCGTGTACGTATGTAATGTGAACAGACGGTCTCTGGCGGAGAGAGGTAGAGAAGAAAAAAAAGTTTGACAGACAGAATGGGTCAGTGCTGGCCCACAGGGGACACGGCATTTTCCCACAGGTTCAAATCAATATCTCATTCACCCCCCTCCGTCCTCTCCCTGCCATTCGATTCATCATTCTCATTAACTCAAATGACCTGGGTCACTCCCCCACACCTGTCTCGGGAGCGATATGGACCTCGGCGGACGCCCGTCCCAGGAAAGCTCTTTTCTTTTTTTGTTGTATAGGGTGACACTGATCAAATAGGCCGACACTTTGAGGTCAAGGTCAGTTGTCCAGCTGTGGTTCGGTACAAGACGGCTCTGTGTTGGTTGAGCTGGTCTGAAGTATATAGGCCTATATATATATATATATATATATATATATATATATATATATATATATATATATATATATATATATACATGATGATGCTCTGACACCAACCATTATGTAAACGGCAGCTGCCACATCCGGTCAGCTATAGTGTAAACCAGGGGCGTAGCGAGGGGGGCGGGGGTGCGGACCGCACCGGGTGACACCATTTAGGGGGGTGACACCAAGGCAAAAAATAGCAAAATATATAGAGAAAAACTCGAGGTGGGATGCAAATCGAAAGTTTGAGGGGGGGGGGGGTGCAAATCAAAAACTTGAGGGGGGGGTGCAAATCGAAACTTTGTCCCTGGGAAGGGTCTCTATGCCTCTGGGGGGGGGGGGTGACACCATTAAGTGCCGCACCGGGTGACACCCTACCTCGCTACGCCACTGGTGTAAACAACTGGGTGTTACCCCATGGGTCAATGAAAAACTCCAGCAATGTTTTTCTGCTTCCCTATACACTGATACCATCACCTACCCGTCTTTGGTAAAAATAACTAAACTGACAGAAGTTTCTACACTGCCTGTATTTTTTGTGTCCATGTCTTTTTTTTTTTTTAATTCCCCCGTCTCTAAATATCACAGAGGGTTGGTTGTGTTGTTTTAGAGTTTTTACATGAGCAATGTAATAAGCAAGAGCAGGTTATTTATTTGTATTTTTAATCCCAGTCCGCACAACGCCCCGTATAGTGTCCCCACCGCTGGGAGCCTTGCTATTATTTTGCCACTTCCTTAGTTTAGCGTTAAACAAGGCTAACGGTGGTTTTTTTTCTCTCCCCTCCTCTTTCTACCTCCCCCCTCCCCTCTTCACTTCCCCAATTCCCCCAACCCACTTTTTTTTCCACCTCCTGTCTTTTATCCTGTTTTAAAAAGGCGCGTTCCCCTGATATTATGATCAGACACTTCCGGACAAACAGATCCAAGCAAGGACCTCTGTGTTCCTCTCCCCTCCCCCCTCTCCCTATGCTCTCTGCGACTTTAAAAAAAAAAATGTTTATGTTGAATTTTAATCAGTTGGAATTTAAAACCAGCGGGTGGGCAATAGAATAAACTAAGTTTTTAAAGAAAGACAATATTTCCCTTTTGGCTTATATTGTAGATAAGCTGTTGTCCAAGTTGTATTAATTCTGGTATTGTTACCTATTGTTGAGGGAGTGTGTATTGTGGCTATTCTCGCTGTCGCCGCTTTGTAATCCTTGTTGTGGTTGTTGCCATTTTATAGCTTTTGTGTCATTTTTTTGAATTTATTGTGGTTGTATTTTAAAGCTGCCGAGTCATGTCCAACTAGATTGCGAAACAAACTCTGGAGTAAAAGAAACTAAACACTGTGACTGCGTGCTGTTCTTCTAGTTTGATAGTTGAAGCTGTCTGATAGCTAGCCCATTTGTCCGTCGACGTGAAATATTTTCGGGTGTGTTAATACTTAACCACCGATACGCCGCCGTGGTATACTAGCAACATTGATGTTGCAAGTTTGATACAAAGTATTTGTCTGTCGTGGTGAAATACTTTACAGATGTGTTGCAAGCTTGATACTTAACCACGGGCCAGTCGTCGTGGTATACCAAAAAATGTGTTACAAAGTATTTGTCCGTCGCCGTGGTATACCAAAAATGTGTTACAAAGTATTTGTCCGTCGCCGTGGTATACCAAAAATGTGTTACAAAGTATTTGTCCGTCGCCGTGGTATACCAAAAATGTGTTGCAAGTTTGATACAAGGTATTTGTCCGTCGCCGTGGTATACCAAAAATGTGTTGCAAGTTTGATACAAGGTATTTGTCCGTCGCCGTGGTATACCAAAAATGTGTTGCAAGTTTGATACAAGGTATTTGTCCGTCGCCGTGGTATACCAAAAATATGTTGCAAGTTTGCTACAAAGTATTTGTCTGTCGCAGCTTGACACTAAACCAACGTAATGGCTGTTTGATTGTTGGAAACCTAACTTGTGTTAATGTTTGAAGGCAGGTCTGCGATCCGATGTAAGCGACCCACATAGCTATGTATACGGTGTCACGCTCGGCTGAACAAGAACTGTACATCCGTTATTTGCTAGGTGTACCGGGGGTTGGGTTGTAGTGTCTGCGGTTGCTCGTAATGTCTGGGGTGGTTTGTAATGTCAGGGGTGGCTCGTAATGGCAGGGGTGGCTCGTAATGGCAGGGGGTGGCTCGTAATGTCAGGGGTGGCTCGTAATGTTAGGGGGTGGCTCGTAATGTCTGGGGGTGGCTCGTATTGGCAGGGGTGGTTCGTAATGTCTGGGGGTGGCTCGTAATGGCAGGGGTGGTTCGTAATGTCTGGGGGTAGCTCGTAGTGTCTGGAGTGGCTCGTAATGTTAGGGGGTGCCTCGTAATGTCGGGGGTGGCTCGTAATGTCTGGGGGTGGCTCGTAATGGCAGGGGTGGTTCGTAATGTTAGGGGTGGCGTGTAATGTCAGGGGGTGTCTTGTCTTGTTAGGGTTGGTTCGTAATGTTAAGGGATTTCTTGTCTTGTACGGCGGGAGATGAAAATATGCAACCGGTCACCATGATCTCTGTGTAAAATTAACTTAGTTACCAAGTTACTCTAAATGATCGAATTAAATAACAGGTTTAGAAGACTATTTATAACCTTCATACCTCCCCCATCCCACACAAACCTTAATAGATGTAATTTCCTGTGTGTGACACACGACGTGAAGTGTGTGACACGACGTGAACGTGTGTGGCACACGACGTGAACTGTGTGACACGGCATGAACCGTGTGACACACGACGTGAACCATGTGACACACGACGTGAACCGTGTGACACGACGTGAACGGTGGCACACGACGTGAACGGTGTGACATGACCTGTGTGTGACACACGACGTGACGTGTTGGATATGACTGTGTCATTCTGTTTATGAAATGTTGGCTGTATGTTAAAATAATGTAAGCGTATGAAATCTTGGCTGTGTAAAGAGTATAGCTTATGAAATCTTGGCTTTATATTAAAATAATGCAGGCTTATGAAATCGTGGCTGTATGTGGTGAAATCATGTAGGCTTACGAAATCTTGGCTGTATGTTAAAATCATGTAGGCTTACGAAATCTTGGCTGTATGTTAAAATAATGTAGGCTTACGAAATCTTGGCTGTATGTTAAAATCATGTAGGCTTACGAAATCTTGGCTGTATGTTAAAATAATGTAGGCTTACGAAATCTTGGCTGTATGTTAAAATCATGTAGGCTTACGAAATCTTGGCTGTATGTTAAAATAATGTAGGCTTACGAAATCTTCGCTGTATGTTAAAATAATGTAGGCTTACGAAATCTCGGCTGTATGTTAAAATCATGTAGGCTTACGAAATCTCGGCTGTATGTTAAAATCATGTAGGCTTACGAAATCTCGGCTGTATGTTAAAATCATGTAGGCTTACGAAATCTCGGCTGTATGTTAAAATCATGTAGGCTTACGAAATCTCGGCTGTATGTTAAAATCATGTAGGCTTACGAAATCTCGGCTGTATGTTAAAATCATGTAGGCTTACGAAATCTTGGCTGTATGTTAAAATCATGTAGGCTTACGAAATCTTGACTGTATGTTAAAATCATGTAGGCTTACGAAATCTCGACTGTATGTTAAAATCATGTAGGCTTACGAAATCTCGGCTGTATGTTAAAATCATGTAGGCTTACGAAATCTTGGCTGTATGTTAAAATCATGTAGGCTTACGAAATCTCGGCTGTATGTTAAAATCATGTAGGCTTACGAAATCTCGGCTGTATGTTAAAATCATGTAGGCTTACGAAATCTCGGCTGTATGTTAAAATCATGTAGGCTTACGAAATCTCGGCTGTATGTTAAAATAATGTAGGCTTACGAAATCTTGGCTGTATGTTAAAATCATGTAGGCTTACGAAATCTTGGCTGTATGTTAAAATCATGTAGGCTTACGAAATCTTGGCTGTATGTTAAAATCATGTAGGCTTACGAAATCTCGGCTGTATGTTAAAATCATGTAGGCTTACGAAATCTCGGCTGTATGTTAAAATCATGTAGGCTTACGAAATCTCGGCTGTATGTTAAAATCATGTAGGCTTACGAAATCTCGGCTGTATGTTAAAATCATGTAGGCTTACGAAATCTTCGCTGCATGTTAAAATCATGTAGGCTTACGAAATCTCGGCTGTATCTTTAAAGGATAGATGATTAACCTGGCCCGCCCACTCCTTGAGATTCTCAGACCTAACGTTAGCTGGTGCTTGTGTTTCTCAGGCTAGCTGGTCTCTGCATCCGCGTGCACGCCGATCTGAATGAAATATCTTTACACCTGGCTTGCATACAAACGTCTAATCATGTTCGCAATGCATTTATTACATAAGCGTGTTCCACTAACCTAATTATAAACACAAACATTGGTCGTGGTTTTATTATTAACACACTTGCATTTTGTGATTTTTTTTTTTGCCTCGGCCCGCCTACACCTACCTTCCAACCTTGCACACCTCCACCTCCCCCTACCCACCTCCACCCACCCATCCCTCCACCTGTGACCACGTGTGGCTGACATCAGGTGGTGCCTGGTGCAGCCAAGTGTGAAACGAGCTGTTTAAAATGTCGACACTGGCGGGAAAAGGTTTTAAGTTTACTGCTTTAGGTGGGGGAGGGGGGGGGGGTTGTCTGCTGGTGGATAAGGGGGGTGGGAAGGGTGGTATTGCTGACATCTGTTAGAAGATGGTGGATGTGTTGTGGTATTACTGACATCTGTTAGAAGATGGTGGATGTGTATGGTGTTACTGACATCTGTTAGAAAATGTATGGTGGATGTGTTGTGGTATTAGTTTACTGACATCTGTTAGAAGATGGTGGATGTATTTGGTATTACTGACATCTGTTAGAAAATGTATGGTGGATGTGTTGTGGTATTACTGACATCTGTTAGAAGATGGTGGATCTGTTGTGGTATTACTGACATCTGTTAGAAGATGGTGGATGTGTTGTGGTATTACTGACATCTGTTAGAAGATGGTGGATGTATTTGGTATTACTGACATCTGTTAGAAGATGGTGGATGTGTTGTGGTATTACTGACATCTGTTAGAAGATGGTGGATGTGTTGTGGTATTACTGACATCTGTTAGAAGATGGTGGATGTGTTGTGGTATTACTGACATATGTTAGAAGATGGTGGATGTGTTGTGGTATTACTGACATCTGTTAGAAGATGGTGGATCTGTTGTGGTATTACTGACATCTGTTAGAAGATGGTGGATGTGTTGTGGTATTACTGACATCTGTTAGAAGATGGTGGATGTATTTGGTATTACTGACATCTGTTAGAAGATGGTGGATGTGTTGTGGTATTACTGACATCTGTTAGAAGATGGTGGATGTGTTGTGGTATTACTGACATCTGTTAGAAGATGGTGGATGTGTTGTGGTATTACTGACATCTGTTAGAAGATGGTGGATGTGTTGTGGTATTACTGACATCTGTTAGAAGATGGTGGATGTGTTGTGGTATTACTGACATCTGTTAGAAGATGGTGGATGTGTTGTGGTATTGCTGACATATGTTAGAAGATGGTGAAAGTTTTACGATATTAATCTATTTTAAGATTATGGATAGATGAGTGCACATAACTCAAAGTAAACCATTAAACTCAAGTCATCTTCACACATTCTACATATTGTATAAACTTGTCATTCATTCATTCAACACAAAATTACCAATAGCTAAAGAGTCAGCCTCTCATAATAAGACAAATACTAAAGCTGCAATATTTGTCCACTAGGTGAAGGCCATCACTGGTATGGGGACCACTATAGACGTCATCCTAATCAATGGAAGTATAAATGAAGGGGACACTATAGTCCTGGCAGGTACAGAGGGTCCAATAGTCACACAAATCAGAGGTCTGCTCATGCCCCAGCCCATGAAGGAGCTTAGGGTCAAGGTGAGTACAATATGGATAACCGTTTTCACTATCATCATCTTTTTGTACAAAGTATTTCAATTTTTATTTATTTGTAGTGCGAACATGTTTTTTTTTAATTTAAATAATATAAGATTTGTATTAGGAAAGAAAATGTGCCTTAGTAGGCTTAAGTAGTTTGTTAAAGACAGTTGTTTTTATATTAGTTTTGAATGAACCCACTAACACTGTTTGTGCTGCTGTTTTCTAGAGCCAGTATGAACACCACAAGACAGTGAAGGCTGCCCAGGGTGTGAAGATCATTGCTAAAGACATGGAGAAGGCTTTAGCTGGATTACCTCTGTATGTAGCCCATGACAATGATGAGAAGGAATACTACAAGGTTTGTGAATGTTAAATTTTTTCTCTTCGCTATGTCCAGCATCTGTTTTTGTTAAAGGGAGGATGGTATAAGCCAGCTTTTGGTAGCTTGTTTGTAAAAGTGTTGGTGTGTTTTGATACTGTGCTGATAAGAATGTGATTTCTCCAACAGGAAGAGGTGGCAGCCATCTTGAAGGACACGCTAGAAGCCATCAAGGTCCAGGAGAGGGGAGTCTTTGTTCAAGCCTCCACGCTGGGATCTCTGGAAGCCCTGCTGGAATTCCTCAAGACATCAGAAATTCCTGTAAGTTTTTACATCTTTCAAACACGGCTTTAATGTGCTCTGTCGCCCTGCTAGTGCACCCATGTGTGCTGGAAACTTCTTCATTCCTGGATTTGTTCAAATTTAATTATCTATGTAACTCCCAAACAGTTTAATTTCTACGTACTGTGTTTTGGAGGGGTTTTGGACATTACCACCTTCTCCATGTTAGTTACCCGCACCGCCTTGAAAATATTCTACATTTTGTGTGTAGTGAAGAAAAGAAACAGCTGGCAGAGTATGAAATAAATCATATTTTGTACTTTCTCTAAGGAATTCTCTAACCTTACCCTTGCTGTTTTGTGGGTGGTGGTAATGGACTGAGGGGAAATTAATCTGGGGAGGGGGTTAATAACCTGCTCCTGTTGTAGGTAGGAATATCTAGTTATTCTCATGCATTATTTTTTTTTTTAAATTCATATTTCTGTGTGATTAGTGGTGTATTTTATCTTTCAGTATGCTGGTATTAGCATTGGTCCTGTACACAAGAAAGATATAATGAAGGCCTCAGTCATGCTGGAACATGATTCTCAGTAAGTGCCATGACTCTGTTCTTGTTATCTATCTATGGTTCCTTTACCCCATCTTCCAGACCACATCTCCAGGTGATGGAGACTTTCAATCCCTAACATATTCTCCTATCAAAACCTCATGATGTATCTGTCCAGTTAGTCCTGGTGATTGCCATATCCCCAGGTACGCAGTGGGGAATGGAGTGGTCTAGCAGTAGAGAGCTGGACTACTAACCCGTACGTCTCGAGTTCGAATCTGGGTTCAATTCAATAGACTGTCCCTGAGTACACCCAACTGATGAGTACCCAACTCACATTACGGAAAGTAAAGGCGGATTTGCATAGTGCTGACCACACTATCTCTTCATATGCAGAGGTCACAGAAACAAGTGAAATCTACTTCACTTGCCCTTGTCAGGTTTGAAAGTGAACTTTTGATTTTCTCCAGGTACGCAGTTATCCTGGCGTTTGACGTCAAGGTGGAGAGGGAGGCCCAGGAGATGGCCGACACACTGGGAGTGAAGATCTTCACGGCCGACATCATCTACCACCTGTTTGACGCCTTCACCAAGTACAGGGACGAGCTCAAGAGGAAGAAGCAGGAGGAGTTTCGGCACATTGCTGTCTTCCCTTGCAAGCTCCGCATCCTGCCACAGTTTATATTTAACTCTCGCGATCCTATTGTGATGGGCGTCAGCATTGAGGCTGGCTTTGTGAAGGAAGGGACGCCAATCTGTGTTCCTAGTAAAGAAGTGAGTGTTTTCATGTTTTTTCAATAGGTAATGTTTTGCTTTGAAACTAACATTCTAACTCTTTGATAAGAAATTTGCTGTTGCATAGTAAGTCGCTGCAGTCTGAAAAATAGAGGCCCTATGATGTTTTAAAGATATAAGAGAAACAGGTGGTTGCAATAAAATAGTTGCGGCCATGGATCACTTTCATGGGATGGCGTGGCCTAAGCAGTAGTTGGCTTTGCAGCTAACCTGGAATTTTCTAGTTTGAATCCATGTTCTAGTCCTGATTCCACCCAACTCTGATGGGTACTTAACTCATGTTAGGCAAAGTAAAGGCAGCTGGGTATGTACTGTGGCCAAGAAACATGAACTCTGCTTCATCTGCCCAATTGAGGATTCTTGACTTTGCTTTTATGGATAACTTTCAGCCCCAGGTTTCATTGTCAAAATGTTGTGCTATTTGTTTTCTATTTTCTGGATCGGCCCTGGTTTCAATCTGGTAGGTAGGAAAACGTGGACAGGTGTGTCTTTGTTATCTAACTATGGTGCTGATATAGGCAAATAACAAGTAGTAACTCATCTAGTCAGCTCTTGAGCAAGTGTTGTTATCTAACTATGATGCTGCTATAGGGCTGGTAAGTAGGTCACCAACCAGTTCTATGGCTCTTGCAGGTTTTAGGTTTTATTGAGCCGTAGAACTGGTTGGTGACATACTTACCAGTCCTATAGGCAAATGACAAGCAGTAACTCAACTAGGTTTCTCCTAGTCAGCTCTTGTGCAAGTGTTGTTATCTAACTATGATGCTACTATAGGGCTGGTAAGTAGGTCACCAACCAGTTCTATGGCTCTTGCGGGTTTTATTGAGCCGTAGAACTGGTTGTTGACATACTTACCAGTCCTAGAGGCAAATGACAAGCAGTAACTCATCTAGGTTTCTCCTAGTCAGCTCATGGTTTCTACCTGTCTTATGTTTGTCCTCATGTGACTTCCACCAGTTCTTTAAAGTATCACTTGTACCAGGCACTAACAAGTGGACCATGTATCCAACATGTCCGCTCTAATCCAGTGACTACTTTCAGATGTGTGAGGTCATGGTTGAATGATTGGTGACATGGGGTGTTAGAGGCTAGACCATTGTATAGAAATGTGAAGTTGTCTCTCTGACACCTCAACATGAAAATTGATGTTTTCAATAGAACATTGAGTGGCTGTATTATAGAGCAACTGTGCCAAGCTGCTGTTCTTTCAATTTTACTCCTGGGAAGGGGAGTTAAATTATTTATTTTCTATTTAAAATAATTTTTATCGACTTGGGGGTTACGGGAGTAGATAGTCCATTTAAACACCACTTCATCCACTTAGGTCCACCATTTCATCCTCCTAGGTCCACCATCCCCCGCCCCATCTAGGTCCACCTTTCCCCCCCACCCCACCTAGGTCCACCATCTCCCCCTCCCCAGGTCCACCATTCTCCCACCTCGGTCCACCCTTCTAGTTAATCCATTATCCCCCCCCCCCCCCCCCTTCTAGGTCCACCATTTCTGACCCTTTGTCTTGGCTATTCAACTCTCTCAATTTTTACCTACCAAATCACCAGGCAATCTATATTGTCTCTTGGTGAACGGTTCTTTTTTTTCATCACCCATAGTGTCTTAATTCAGTCTATTATTCTATTCTCAATGTTCTGATTTACTTATTCCTTCCACCTAATTTGTGTCTACCGGTACAAAGCACCACGTTCTTTACATGGACATGTGACTTAGTCTTGTGTGTGGTGGTGGTGGGGGGGGGGGGACTATTGGCCCTGACCGGAAAATGTCAGCCTGGCACCTATGTGGCACGAGATATAACTCTCCAGCCGGCTGAAGGCTTGACACGTGGCGTTACTGTCCAGTTCCCGCAGACAGCGCCACGTTTGGCGCGATACAGTTGTCGTGGTTTGTTGGTGCACGGTACAGTTGCCGTGGTTTGTTGGTGCACGGTACAGTTGCCGTGGTTTGTTGGTGCACGGTACAGTTGCCGTGGTTTGTTGGTGCACGGTACAGTTGCCGTGGTTTGTTGGTGCACGGTACAGTTGCCGTGGTTTGTTGGTGCACGGTACAGTTGCCGTGGTTTGTTGGTGCACGGTACAGTTGCCGTGGTTTGTTGGTGCACGGTACAGTTGCCGTGGTTTGTTGGTGCACGGTACAGTTGCCGTGGTTTGTTGGTGCACGGTACAGTTGCCGTGGTTTGTTGGTGCACGGTACAGTTGCCGTGGTTTGTTGGTGCACGGTACAGTTGCCGTGGTTTGTTGGTGCACGGTACAGTTGCCGTGGTTTGTTGGTGCACGGTACAGTTGCCGTGGTTTGTTGGTGCACGGTACAGTTGCCGTGGTTTGTTGGTGCACGGTACAGTTGCCGTGGTTTGTTGGTGCACGGTACAGTTGCCGTGGTTTGTTGGTGCACGGTACAGTTGCCGTGGTTTGTTGGTGCACGGTACAGTTGCCGTGGTTTGTTGGTGCACGGTACAGTTGCCGTGGTTTGTTGGTGCACGGTACAGTTGCCGTGGTTTGTTGGTGCACGGTACAGTTGCCGTGGTTTGTTGGTGCACGGTACAGTTGCCGTGGTTTGTTGGTGCACGGTACAGTTGCCGTGGTTTGTTGGTGCACGGTACAGTTGCCGTGGTTTGTTGGTGCACGGTACAGTTGCCGTGGTTTGTTGGTGCACGGTACAGTTGCCGTGGTTTAGGTGCGGTACAGTTACCGTGGTTTAGGTTTGCTACAGTTGCCGTGGTTTAGGTGTGGTACAGTTGCCGTGGTTTAGGTGTGGTACAGTTGCCGTTGTTTAGGTGTGGTACAGTTGCCGTGGTTTAGGTGCGGTACATTTGCCGTGGTTTAGGTTTGCTACAGTTGCCGTGGTTTAGGTGCGGTACAGTTGCCGTGGTTTATTGGCGCGGTACAGTTGCCGTGGTTTAGGTGCGGTATAGTTGCCGTGGTTTAGGTGCGGTACAGTTGCCGTGGTTTAGGTGCGGTACAGTTGCCGTGGTTTATTAGCGGTGCCCCACGCGGTGCCCAACTTCCGGTGGGTCAAACAAGGCAGCTGTCTAGCGATCACGGCTGGCGTATGGTCAGCGCCCCATGCGGTGCTGGCCAATTTGGGCTGACTTATTAGCTTGAACTTATTGGTGTGTTGGGGTGAAGGGATGGAGGATACAGAGAGAAGTCAGACAAAAACTGATACAAAAATATAAGTTTCGCCTGGTGTTTTTTTTTTACAAAAATTTAAATTAGTTGGCATTTTGCCTGTTAGTAACTTTATTTATATTAATGGCGTAAATATTCTGTGGCTATCCATGTATGGGGTCGACAACGGATAGGGGAGGGGGTGTTCGAAACGGTAGACTTTTATCGAAATTAAGCTATGAATGGGGGAGGGGGGTTCAAGTCTTTGTAAACTTTCATTTATTGAATTGAACATGAGTATGCTTAACAACAACAGCTCTACCGATAGAACAATAAGGGTATCTATCTTTATAAGTACCTATGTGGTCAGCGAGAGATGAAGGGGTCAGATAAGGGGCATGAACCTGGGCGATCCCACGAGGTACTAAAAATGCCTTTTACATTATTTACATCAACATAAAGTAATACATTTTAAACTTCTCCCCACATTATTAAAAAACAAAATACTCTGTATCAGTGTGTGTGTGGGGGGGGGGGATCTGATGTGGTGGGGGTGGGGGATCATAAAAAATAAGATCGAGCAACTTGTTTTCTTGCTAGAAAAAAACATTAATTTTCGCTACTTTCCCCCGCACACTAGGCAGTTCTTGTTTTAACGGATTTTTTTTTGTCGTCCCTGAGGTTTTTTTTTTTTCTTTTTAAAAAAAAAAAGTAACAATAATTAAAACCAGAAAGAAGGTTATAAACACTTAGATCTAGTTGTAAAAGAAGGGGAATAATAGTCAACATGAGTACAGGCCCTTGATGTACGGGTACGGTTGACCAAATCGGCGCGGCAGGAAGTGGCTATTAATAGATGTGCGTAAGACTTGCTGCGCCGTCAAATGGTAGCCACCTTCAGCCCCCTTGTACGCGCGCGAAAAGATAAACAGATGACGAGGGGGGAAGCTTGTGTTCACCAATTTATTAGGCCATTTACTACCTCGTTTCTTCCCTTCCCCCCCTTAGATCAACAGTCAGACCGGAAACGGAAAATCCTGACCATCAAAGCGTGGAGCATGACACGGCCGCCTTAAATTGTAATGATAGTTTGGACGTGTTGTAATTATTAAAACCATACGGCGGGCTGCCTTTTGGTGAGGGGAGATTAGGTCCCGTGCCGGCTGTGTTTTACGTGTTTAGGAGGGCTCCGTCAGGAGAGATCACCGGTGTCAGTAATCTGTGGAAACTGTACACGCTCATGAGTGCTCGGAAAAAAGAAACCAGTAACCAAATGCTAACCGGACCTAGATATAAGCTACACATAATGGTTTCATCACTACCTAAAAAACTGGTCATATCTATAACAAGAACCTGTCCCGTGCGTAATGGGATTTCGACCCAGGCACCCAAAATGTTGTTTTTTCACACTAGATCCTGTTAGTTGCAAGAGCTAGGTTTATTTTGACCCACTATTAACTGTCATCAGCAGTAACCATCTCAGTAATAGGTCCTTTTGTAACATAACCATACCACCCCCTGACAAGGGAGCTAAACATCCCAAATGGACAAGGGAGCTAAACATCCCCAATGGACAAGGGAGCTAACCATCCCCAATAGACAAGGGAGCTAACCATCCCCAACCAGACAAGGGAGCTAACCATCCCCAATAGACAAGAGAACAAACCATCCCAACCAGACAAGGGAGTTAACCATCCCCTTTAGACAAGGGAGCTAACCATCCCCTTTAGACAAGGGAGCTAACCATCCCCTTTAGACAAGGGAGCTAACCATCCCCAATAGACAAGAGAACAAACCATCCCAACCAGACAAGGGAGCTAACCATCCCCTTTAGACAAGGGAGCTAACCATCCCCAACCAGACAAGGGAGCTAACCATCCCCTTTAGACAAGGGAGCTAACCATCCCCAATAGACAAGAGAACAAACCATCCCAACCAGACAAGGGAGCTAACCATCCCCTTTAGACAAGGGAGCTAACCATCCCCTTTAGACAAGGGAGCTAACCATCCCCTTTAGACAAGGGAGCTAACCATCCCCTTTAGACAAGGGAGCTAACCATCCCCAATAGACAAGAGAACAAACCATCCCAACCAGACAAGGGAGCTAACCATCCCCAATAGACAAGGGAGCTAACCATCCCCAACCAGACAAGGGAGCTAACCATCCCCTTTAGACAAGGGAGCTAACCATCCCCAACCAGACAAGGGAGCTAACCATCCCCTTTAGACAAGGGAGCTAACCATCCCCTTTAGACAAGGGAGCTAACCATCCCCTTTAGACAAGAGAACAAACCATCCCAGCAGACAAGGAAGTTACCATCTGACCAGACAGGGAAAGCAACCAGCCCACAGTTTGGCAATGTGTTTGCAGACTTGACTAACAGTTCCATGTTGAAGGACAAGCTGTTTTCTCCCAGTAGCTGTTGTCTGCTAAATGTTGTTTGTGTTTGACCAGCCAATGGAAGAACTCTGCCCCCCCCTCCCACCCCCCATGTGTTGTCATCCAATGAAACTTAGCGTAGGACACCAGGCAAGTTGGATGTTCTCTCCCAGCTGGCCAGCGTGTTGGTCAGTTTCAAACCTGCTCCACATTTTCATTTCAGTCACCACACATATATGCACATAATACAATTAGGACATTTTCTAAATGCACTTTACCATCAAAGGATACAGGCTGAATTTTTGTTGTAAATCTGTGTTCATTGATTGAATACACATGCATATTGCAGTTAGACAAAATGTCACAAGTACTTCACCATTATAGCATGACTGGTTTCCTCTACTACTGAATTATTTTAGAAAGGGATGGGTGTGGGCGGGCCAATAAAGCTCATGATTGCTAAACTGAAAAGTCCCAAGATCAACTGTCAGGCAAAATGTGGCTCAATATCTTGGGAACAGCAACCCATCTAGGAGAGAAAGCTCTTTAAAGAACTGCTTCATTGTAGTGTGTTCTTTGAATGACAACGGCTGGGAAGCAAAAATAGAAAAGAAAAACCAGGCTGAAATTGAAGTCAATGGACCAAATGGCCCATAAAGTGTTGACACATAAAAACTTAAATATGTTGGAGGAAATTGTGGCCAATATAAAAATTAGGAACAAAGAAGAAAAAGATTCATTATAGAGATACTTTTTAGTTTTATTAATAAAGGTTTTGGAAAGTTTACTTGATGATTAGCCATTGTCATTAGTACCCCAATACTAAGCCTGTTGATAAATAAGATTTATTTCATACAGATTAAAAATGTGAGACTCTCCCAAAATCTGTAGAACTTGTTTAGTGATGTGAGGAATATTGTCTGTGATGTTATCCCTTGTTTGGAAATATTTTTTTCATGGTTGATTTGTGTGACTAACTTAAGAAGTATTTTTGTGTTTAGTTTGTAGAGTTGGGTAGAGTGACCAGCATAGAAGCTAACCACAAACCTGTGGACATAGCCAAACAAGGACAGGACGTCTGCATCAAGATCACACCCATACCAGGGGAGGCACCCAAAATGTATGGCCGACACTTTGACGAGACAGATATGCTTGTCAGCAAGGTAAGTACTTTCTGTAACTGGTCTTTGAGAAAAGTCTTGTCAGTCACACTTGCACATCTGTGGTCAGTCACACTTGAACACCTGTGGTCAGCCACACTTGAACACCTGTGGTCAGCCACACTTGAACACCTGTGGTCAGTCACACTTGAACACCTGTGGTCAGTCACACTTAAACACCTGTGGTCAGTCACACTAGCACACCTGTGGTCAGTCACACTAGCACACCTGTGGTCAGTCACACTAGCACACCTGTGGTCAGTCACACTTGCACACCTGTGATCAGTCACACTTGCACACCTGTGGTCAGCCACACTTGCGGTCAACTGCTGACATTAAGTCTTGAGTTCAGATCTAGGATTCTCTAGTATATCCCTTAGTCTACCAAGCTCTGATGGGTACCTAACTCACATTTGGGAAAGTTAATGTACTGACCACACTATCCCTTTATATGTCACAGAAAAACATGAACTCTACATTATCTACCCTATAGACCATTACATCCAGAAGATTTACTTCATTAAATAACGTTATAAGAAGTATAATCATAATTGATATTAAAAAAATTGTTTGATTTCCTGGTTCAGATTTCCAGACAATCCATAGACGCAGTCAAGGACCACTTCAGAGAGGAAATGTCCAAACAGGACTGGAGGCTGATGGTGGAGCTGAAGAAACAGTTTGAGATTTTATGATGGGCTGTTTGTGTTTACATGAGCTGAACCTGTTTTAATCCTCGGAGTTTTACCATGTCTGACAAACCTAGGTGTAGTCAAATTTGTTTTTGTTTTTTTTAATGGTTGACTCATGGCCATGTTGATTGCTGTGGCCAAAATAAGAATTTTTAACCATGTGTGAGTTTTTGGCCACCAAAAAAAAAAAAAATGAATTTTGATGAATGACAGTTAAATTTTGTTGTGGTGGTCTAAAAAATATTTTTTCCACTGGTTGTTGTTGATTTACATAGTGTGATGTCTGAGTGACCAGTGGGCATTTTGGTGTGTTTTGTTTTGTGGCTGGTCAGTGTAGTGTGAGTGTTGCATGCTTGTGTGGGGGCGGAGGATGTCGTTGGTCAAAGGTGCTCTACTGCATTAGAGGAGATTGTTCCTAGCTTTAACCCCACATTAAGTTTCTGGCTCCAGAGTTTTAGGCTCTCTCTGGCTCCAGAGTTTTAGGCTCTCTCTGGCTCCAGAGTTTTAGGCTCTCTCTGGCTCCAGAGTTTTAGGCTCTCTCTGGCTCCAGAGTTTTAGGCTCTCTCTGGCTCCAGAGTTTTAGGCTCTCTCTGGCTCCAGAGTTTTAGGCTCTCTCTGGCTCCAGAGTTTTAGGCTCTCTCTGGCTCCAGAGTTTTAGGCTCTCTCTGGCTCCAGAGTTTTAGGCTCTCTCTGGCTCCAGAGTTTTAGGCTCTCTCTGGCTCCAGAGTTTTAGGCTCTCTCTGGCTCCAGAGTTTTAGGCTCTCTCTGGCTCCAGAGTTTTAGGCTCTCTCTGGCTCCAGAGTTTTAGGCTCTCTCTGGCTCCAGAGTTTTAGGCTCTCTCTGGCTCCAGAGTTTTAGGCTCTCTCTGGCTCCAGAGTTTTAGGCTCTCTCTGGCTCCAGAGTTTTAGGCTCTCTCTGGCTCCAGAGTTTTAGGCTCTCTCTGGCTCCAGAGTTTTAGGCTCTCTCTGGCTCCAGAGTTTTAGGCTCTCTCTGGCTCCAGAGTTTTAGGCTCTCTCTGGCTCCAGAGTTTTAGGCTCTCTCTGGCTCCAGAGTTTTAGGCTCTCTCTGGCTCCAGAGTTTTAGGCTCCTCTCTGTGGCTCCACAAGTTTAGGTTCTTGGCTCTCTGTGGCTCCAGAGTTTTAGGCTCCTGGCTCTATATGACTCTATAGTTTTAACTTGACAAAAACTAAGGCTTAACATTTTTAAATGTGCCTTTGTGAATCCACAAATTTTCTCTAATTTTATTTTGTTGACCATTTTTTATTTTAAAACTATAATGATATAGAAACTAACTTAGATAAGTCAAGGTTTGAATCTAATGGAAAGACTGATCAGTGCTGCTCTTAGACAAAATGTGCTGTATTAAATCTTAAGTCATTTATCCTATTCTTTAATATCATGATAATTATATGAATGCTATAATTTTGTGATGATTTCATGTCTTGCCAACAACATCCACCTTACTGACAAATGGACTGACATCCACAATGGCACAAATCTTATCAATAGGGATAGCTTAGCTGTAATTAGATTACACCCACACACCATCATTATAACATTAGTTATGAAATAAGTGACAGAATATAAAACATGTCTTATCATTAAATAACACAACTGAAAGTACTTTATATATAATATATATTTTTAAAAGGAGAGTTTGAATACGTCTCAGTGGATGTTGAGGAAAGTAAGAAAAATAGTTTTATTGTGTATGCTGTTGAACTAATGAAAATAAGACATGTATTCCTTGCTAAAGTTTTGGTGTAGTGTAACAAGGTATGGGTTAGGGTTTGGTTAAGGTCTGACGTGCAGTATAGATGGAGGGCCTGTATATATATATCGTCTTGTGTATGGCTTCTCTGGATACAATGTTGACTTGTGGAAATTAAAACAATGGCGTCTTTCTTCTTGCAACAATGCAACAGGAACGTGTTGTTTTGTTTTTTATCTGTACGTGGTTCTTCTGTTTGTAACATCCTTTAAGACAATGGGAGGGGTAGACGGGCAGGTCTAGATAAAAACAACAGCCGTGTTTTAGAAAGGGGGGGGGGGGTCAGGTAGCCAGTAGCACTGAGGAAAATACCTTAAATGTAGATTTCAAAATTTGACGATTCTTCAGTCTTTACTTCAGTGGTTTGGGGAAACGCTGCCTCCTATTCAGTTTCCCGTTTTACTGTGTATGTGGTAATCAGTGATAACACGTTTAAAAAAATACTTGGGTCTTCTTGTAATGTGTTAGTAACATGTTCTGAAGTGTGTATTCAAAATACATCAATCGTGAAAACATTGGAAATAATACCCCCCCCCCCCCCCCATACACATCCCTAGATAAAATTCGTGATAAATCAACTTGCATAGCTGGGCCAATGAGATGGGTAATTTCAGATGAGCACAACTTATCAACTCCAAAATTTCACCAACATTGCCAAACACCACCTTTTGTTTAAAGACCCGAGTATTTGACTTCTGTTGATTGGTTGTGTCTACAACCCTACGGTTCATAGAAAGGGTCCCCAGCCCGTTGTTGTTCTTCAACCAAGAATTCAATACAAACCTCTTACTGGGGTTTTCAATAGTATTACTTGGAGGGGAGGGTCACTTATTTGTTGATTCAAAAGTATACTTGGGAATGATTTGCATTTTCTGAATATTTAATCATTAAAAGTATTAAATTCCATGCAAATATGTATTTACGACTTTTTTTTTCCCTTTGACTTTTTACAAACATGAATATATATAGAGATAGGCAGGCTACATATGCATTCTATATTAAAATCCTCTGTAGAGGTAGGTATACAGATGTATACATAGGCATTAAGTATAGCCTACAGCCATCTATCAGTTACAAACAACTACATCAACAAAGGCATGACACTGCCCTACAATCTACTAACCGTGTCGCCCCCCCCCCCCCCCCCCCCCCCCCCCACCGCGTACCTATCCCACAATGTCAAGTCTAGACGTCTTACGGAATGGAACTTTTTATTTTGTTCCAAGTTTTTTTTTCTCTCTCCATACCTAAACATGTGGCGTATCATGTTAATGACCATGACATCCCCCCCAACCCCTCTCCTTTCATTCGAGAACATGATAAACTACTGTACCCGCCCCGCTTCGTCTGCGATGCCTAAGTGCCTGACGATCGTCATGCATCAGTGAGCCCGCGATAGTGTCGCATGCTCAAGAGGAGAGGGGGGGGATTCATGTAATTCCCGCCAGTTTATGTATAGCCGCCATTTATGTTTCTATTTGCACCCCCCCCCCCCCCCCTCCCACACACACACGTTTTTTTTCTTTAATGCGTCATTGGAAAAACGAACATCAGAACTTGTTAGAGTGAATTTAAAATTCGATATCTTGTAACACCCCCCCCCCCCCCTCCCTGCAATCTGACCCGTCACACCCCTGACCTACCACTCCGATCTGCCACACCCCTCTTACTATCCGAACGCGACGCCCCCTTCCTACCACCCGTCAAACCCTAAGCCACACGCCCCCCCCCCCCACCCTAACAACTTTCACCCCACACCTCCTCTCTACCCCCACACTGCCATCGGACAACTTGCTTACATACATCCAATACACAATTGTAATATGTTAGCTTGAATGTGTTCAATAGTAACCCCAATTTACACACCGCATATGTTACCGTACATATGAAATCAGCTGTAAATCATCTGCTGCAACTGCTGCTTTGGTTAGTAATGCAAGGTCCATGTACAAGGGGTGCGGGGGGGGGGGGCGGTCTGCACCGAGTGACACCATGAAGGGGTGACACCAAAATTGAAAATGCATAGAATTCCCCTCCAAAACAAATTACAGTATTAAAATGGTTGGGGGGGGGGGGGGGGCCTCCAAATCTTAAATCCAAAATTTTGGAGGGGGGTGGTTTGACATCGTTACAGTACTGGGTGACACACGACCTTGTGACGCCACTGCATTGTCTTCTGTCACTGTAAATGGCATTACAAGTCGCTATGAGACTGTTATTATTGCTGGTGTGAATAGTTTAAAAAAACACCTTTGCTACAGCAGTTACTGTTAGTTGTAACCTAACTGTAACTGACTGTAAATATTAGTCACCGAAATTTTCCAACAGTAACACAATACTCGCGTAACGTATACCTTTGATAGTAACACACAACCCCCACACCAACTGTTGCTCAAATATTCTGCAGCTGTGTTAAAAAAAATAATTGAAGCGGGGAGATAATCCAAGGTTTAATGTATGTGGGTTACCATGTGGGTGTGGGCCACCGCGGGGGATGTGGGTGGTGCGACATGACTTGGTGAGTTCTGAGTCATCTCAATTAAGCCATCTTTGATAAATTAGCTAGATAAAATAACGGTTGTCATTTTATGCAACGCAAAAATGAAACTAAGCACACTTTAACTTTAAAGCTGGCACTCCAATGGTAAATAATACTACACTACGTCAATCAAACAAGCTTTATTTCGGGCTTTCTAGGCAGAAACATGTTGGGGAAATCGATAAGGTAATAAGGGCAAACATTTTACCCCTAATGAACAGTCATGAGAATAGAATGTCATTATAATGAGAGACGTGGGAGTATTAGACAATGGAACAGCCGGTAACATCCAATATCGGAACCAGCCTGTTGCTTCAACTACATTTTCAAAATGGGACTAACCAGCAACATCGTACAAAATAAAACACGTTTCATTCGACTAGAGTGGTGGTTCTTATCCTGGGTTCGATCGAATCTAGGATTCGATGAGTCAATCTATGGGGTTTGGCGGAGGTCAAGACATGCACCCAATCAGGGGGGGGGGGAGGGTGGTGAACGGAAAAAAAAGTCACAGGAAAAAAAAACAAAAAAAGTCAGTTTTTTGCTAAGAAAAAAAGTCACAGAAAAAAAGTCACAGTGGAAAAACTTTTATCGGAAAAAAAAAGTCACAGAAATAAAGGCACAGAAAAAAGTCACAAAAATCTGTTTAGAAATATTTTTATTAATTTGTTAAGAATTGTCAAAAAATTTTATGTTGTATTGTTGTGGGTTGTATTTTTTGATAGAATAAATTATTTATAGACGTTAAAAGCATTATGATTTATAACAATTGTAAGTAAAAATACTCTAAGATAATTAACACAACAATCTAAACTTGTGTTACGTATTTAGTTAAATACGCGGTAGAAAAAGTTAATTATAAAAGAAATTTAGGCACATTTTGCCGTAGGCTATTCTCTGGTCGGCCTCTCCTCAGTAGGCATTGTCCGAATAAATTTTGTGTTGTTGACGTTATGCGTCCAATGACAGCCTTTGAAACCTTGTCGGCTTTCTGTTTTGATCCTAAGTTTTGTTATGTAATGAGCGTGATAAATGTGGCAGTAAAGGTGGTTGAACTAAACATAACTATTGTTGCCATGAGTTGAGGGCAGCAAGTCAGATGAACTTACCATTTGACGGTAATTTAATATTGGTATTTTAAAAAAAAACACGATGAAAAAACGTGGACTTTGGAGCATTTAATTAAATGTTACTAATCTTAAGTTTAAAATAATTACAAATTACATACTTCATAATAAATATTTTTAGATGAATTATAAAAATTCCTATGCGTATACAGCCTACATACATTAAATTACATTACATTTAATTAATCCTAAGTTAGTTTGCACTCTCTAAATATTAAATACATAAAAGTATTAACAAATATCATGCAAATATATATTTGTGACTTTTTTTTTTTCCTGTGACTTTTTTTCCTGTGACTTTTTTCCTGTGACTTTTTTTCTGTGTTTTTTTTTCCTGTGACTTTTTTTCCTACAATCTGGGAGGGGCGGACTCTGGTAAAAATTTATGTTTTCTATGTAAATTCCATTTATTTCGGGATGGAGGGGGGGGGGGGTGCGGTAGACTTCCATCGGGCTTCTTCCCCCCCCCCCCCCCCCCCCCCCCCCAGAAACATAAACCCCTGAGTGATGCAACAAAATATATTATGGTTAGTGAAATGGGATACCCATGTTGTTTTGTACTAAGATGCATCCACGTATCCGTGTATCCTGCATCAGGGAATGATGAATAGTGTATTGGTAAGTTATATTGTGTACAGAGAGAAGTGTATGATTGTTAAGCATATTGTATAAGAGCAATGGTGTATGAAACCCTTTTTGTTAAAAAAAATAGAAAAATAGTGGTGAATGAAACCCTTTTTATAATAAATCTATTTGTATACGAGCAATGATGAATAAAGCCCTTTATGTATCCAAGCAATGATGAATGAACCCCAAATACTATTAAAGCAATGTTGAATTAAGCCCATTTTGTATGAAAGTATGACGTATGTACGACGTAAGCACGTCGACTTGAATGAAATGACGTCACAAGCTAGGCACCAGACACCATCAAGACACGAGCACTCTCTAAGCCGTGAGTTCAAAAGCACGCGTGCGTGTGCTTGACCAGAAGTGGCGCTGTTGTCCATCGTGAGCATCTTCGGCGTTCCTGGCTCAAGCACCTCAAGTGGCCTTGGAGGAGGGTCACGTGACTGGCGCTAATCTACGGCCTGGCACACGTGTAGGAACCCCAGTGTGAGCAGCATAGATAACGTGAGGTGGGGGAAGGGGGAAGTTGGGTCAGTAGCGAAACACCCCTGCTGAGAGGTGTGGCTAGTGAAACACCTCTTTTGAGAGCTAAACACCTCTTTTGAAAGCTAAAACTCCTCTTTTAATAGGCTTGGTTAGTGAAACTCACATTTTTAAAGGTGTGATATCTGAAAATCCACTTTTGAGAGGTGTGGCTAGTGAAACACCTCTTTTGAGAGGTGTAGTTAGTGAAACACTCCTGGTAGAAGGCTAATATAACACCTCTAATGTGTGGCGCCTATGTCAGTGAATCGTCCGCTCCCAGTATAAAGTGGTCTGAGGGCCTTAAAAATTGTGTTTGTGTATGTTCACCAGGACCTTAAAAAATTGTGTATGCTCACGAGGGCCTTAAAAAATTGTGTATGCTCACGAGGGCCTTAAAAAATTGTGTATGCTCACGAGGGCCTTAAAAATTGTGTATGCTCTCGAGGGCATTAAAAAATTGTGTATGTTCACGAGGGCTTTAAAAAGGTGTGTATGCTCACGAGGGCCTTAAAAAATCGTGTATGTTCACGACTGCTTTGGAAAACGAAAGGCTCTTAATATAGCAACGACTTTCGGTTGGTAGTAGCCATGGACGCGGGGAAAGGATGGTTGCTGTTAATTTAGCGCATGCTTAAACCGGTAAAGGCATATTTTAATTTTATGTATCGAAATTACTGCTACATTTCCAGGATTGCATAGATGAGTTAAAAGCAATTAGTGTATGTGTGTGTGTGTGAGAGAGAGAGAGAGCGTAGTGTGTGTATGTGTGTGTGGAGAGGGAGGATTAAACAAGTGTGGGGTGTGTCTGTGTGGGTAGGGAGCAGACTACAACTATGCCTACTCCAAAAGACCATTTTGGCAATGTTCTTTGGGAGGCGCGGGAACGGACCCCGCAGGTTTCCGAATACGATGTTAAAAATATCAGTGTCTATTTATTTCTGGCTAAAATTGGATGAAAAGCGGGCGGGGGGCATCGTGGGATGAATCAATCGAGTAAGTCACGTGATTTTTTTTTTTTTTTTTGGTTGGTTCTTGTGGGCGAGTCGGTGACTCATACCATTCTGAGCACCCACTACTTGACTGCACGATAGCCTCCAACACAGATCTTCTTTGATTGGTCGCATTGTTTGACGCCATCATTATTGGCTGGCTAAGAATAGCCTCATTACTTTTGATATGGTCTATTTTTAGCCACGACTGTAACGAAACCTAGCGAGTAAGTAGGGGAGGCTATCGCGTTGCAGGCGCCGCAAGACAACCTGACCTTTCACCTCTGAGGGGTTTTTCAGACGCTTGGAGCTAGAAAATGCCCACATGGTCACACAGAGGGGGACTAGGCGTCCTTCAAAGCTAGACACAGATGAAATCACGAGTGTTATTTCTAGAACTTACATTCCATCTTGAGCTATTTTTGGGTTGTTATTTTTTTAATTGGTGGCGAGTTTTTTTCGTGCGTAATAAACATTGAAGTTTTTTTTTTAGACTCTGATGAAAGGTCAAGCTAGTGCTGTTGAGGTGGCATTGGTACAGCTGATGCTGATGTAGGTTTTGTGTGTGGACGACAGGTACGGTGTATGGACCACAGGTATATTGTGTGGACCACATGTATATTGTGTGGAACACAGATGTAGTGTATGGACCACAGGTATATTGTGTGGACCGCATGTATATTGTATGGACCACAGGTATATTGTGTGGACCACATGTATATTGTGTGGAACACAGATGTAGTGTATGGACCACAGGTATATTGTGTGGACCGCATGTATATTGTATGGACCACAGGTATATTGTGTGGACCACATGTATATTGTGTGGAACACAGATGTAGTGTATGGACCACAGGTATATTGTGTGGACCGCATGTATATTGTATGGACCACAGGTATATTGTGTGGACCACAGATGCTGTGTATAGACCACAGGTACAGTCTAGTGACCACAGGTACAGTCTATAGACCACAGGTACAGTCTATAGACCACAGGTACCGTGTATAGACCACAGGTACAGTCTATAGACCACAGGTACAGTCTATAGACCACAGGTATAGTCTATAGACCGCAGGTACAGTGTTTAGACAACAGGTACAGTCTAGAGACCACAGGTACAGTCTATAGACCACAGGTACAGTCTATAGACCACATGTACAGTCTATAAACCACAGGTACCGTGTATAGACCACAGGTACAGTCTATAAACGACAGGGGTCGCCCATAGGGTTCACTACTCAGTCCCATTCAACAATGAGACCACATTTGTAGTGCAGGGGTCGCCCATAGGGTTCACTACTCAGTCCCATTCAACAATGAGACCACATTTGTAGTGCAGGGGTCGCCCATAGGGTTCACTACTCAGTCCCATTCAACAATGGGACCACATTTCTAGTGCAGGGGTCGCCCATAGGGTTCACTACTCAGTCCCATCCAACAATGGGACCACATTTCTAGTGCAGGGGTCGCCCATAGGGTTCACTACTCAGTCCCATTCAACACAGGGACCACATTTCTAGTGCAGGGGTCGCTAGTCAAAAGCGGATTGCAAGAAACATTGGAATGCAGGTAGAGACTTTACAGGTAGTTAGCTAGACAAATGTGGAGTAAAACAGACAGATGAAGGTCACAGTTCGTGGGTCAAGGTCGCAGTCAAAGATCTAGAAATACGTGCTAACAACACACAAAATATCTACAAACCTAGGACATTGTTATAATAAACTTTGAGAGGGAGGCTGAACGACGCCGCATATATATATATATATATATATATATATATATATATATATATATATATATATATATATATATATATATATATATATATATATATATATATTTAAAATTATGTCAAGCGTGTTAGTAACAGATCCTGGGGTTTGTAGGTGAAGAGGAAGTGGGTGGGGTAGGATGAGCCTGTGCCACACCGTCACATAATTTATGTGGGGAGGGGAGTGTGTTAGTAAAAAGTAAGTTTATCCGGTGTTGTATTTTGTGGCCGCACCTGTCGAGTTTTGAAAGTGAGTAAGGCGAAAACTTTTAGGTGAAAATAATTAAAGCACAAGCAAAAAATATAGTATGTTTAGTAGTTAAGTAAATGCTTTCTAGCCGTTGGGGCATTGTAATTATGACATTGATGATTGCTGGGTTATGTCACACGTCATAAACTTATGTAACCATACCGGCCTTACGGTCAATTTTTGTGGCAGGTGGAGTAGAGTTTACCTGTTTCAGTTGCCTCGGCGTCATAACGATGCATATATGCTGCATTGTCTCATAATGTTGCATCATGCATTCATCACAAAACTGTCACACACACACACACGCGCGCGCGCATACGGATTACGAGTTTGCATTATTCACTCATCACAATAATTCATCACTCACATCTCAATACTGCATCTCTCATCACAATATTTCCACTCTCACACATCGCCACAAGGCTGCCGGTTCAAAACCTACCAACACGACCGTTACCTAATGAGCAATTAGCCGCTCACGTTGCGCAACCATTGAACCTTCCAGAAAGTGAAGAATCAGAGCTTAGGGTGGTGGATCGTCGTCTCCGTGTATCAAGTGGTTTTCAGCAAATATGGTCAGGGGCATCTCCAGGCAAGCCAGAGTCAGTTTACAGGCGCCGTCGTCTGCCCGAAATGAGCAGCAGTCACTCCAGTACTAAGGGGCTATTTTTAGCTCAGTGAGCCATCTCGTTCAATTGTAAAGAGAGAGGGGGGGGGGAAATACAACAGCTATAAATAGACACGAGGCTAAAGAATTTCTTTCATCAAGGTGGACCATTCAGAGAGGGGGTAATTACTTAGCCTCGTTTTGAAAGCAAACATCAAAAGAAGTTGGGAACCGTCAGTAATTTAAAAATTTTAATTCAATTATAAAGCAATCTAAAGTTTATAATAAACAAAACAAAACGAAAAGTAAAATTACATTAGGCCGTTGTTGTTTTTTTTTGGAATATTTTTAGCAAACAAAGTGTTTAATATACAAAAACATTTTTTACCTAAGTAAAACTATGTTTACAAAAAAAAACCATAAATAAACATATAAACGAATAATTTCTACATTAACATGAAATGTACCTATAAACACATAATGTACACATAATCACATAGTTTACACGTCATCAAACATGTGTTTATTTGCAAATAAACACACAATTTACACATATACAAACAATTTACACATAAACACACAATTTACACATACATACATAATTTACACATTAATACATAATCTACTCGTAAACACACAATGTACACATACATATATAATTTTAACATAAACATACAATTTACACCTAAATACATAAATTACACATAACACACATTTTAGACAAAACACTATTTTCACATGAACACAGGTTTACACACAAACGCACAAACGCTGAAGTTACACAATTTACAGCTATTTATAGAATCATTTGCATATTTTCGCCAAAAAAAATTATCGGGTATTTAACTCGTGACGGTGGGGGGTGTGGGGTGGGCTAGGCTTTTAATTTAAAATGTGCACAATGGTGTCAGTTAATTAATGAAGCCTTAAACAGGCTTGTAACGTATAGGTGACTTTATGGCCGGGAGGGGGCCGGTGGTGGGCGAATGCCCATATAAGGCTTGATTTCGTGGTTTCATTCATAGAGAGAGGCAGGCTGGGAGAATATTTCGTGGTAGTTGTTGATTTATTGTGGGTGTGGTAGGGGGTGAATCGTGGTGGAGAGTACGTGCTGGGTTGTGTAGGTGTACAGCGGTGACAGGTGCATGGATGTTGGCAGGTGTAGGGATGTTGGCAGGTACAGGGATGTTGACAGGTGCAGGGATGTTGACAGGTACAGGGATGTTGACAGGTGCAGGGATGTTGGCAGGTACAGGGATGTTGACAGGTGCAGGGATGTTGACAGGTACAGGGATGTTGACAGGTGCAGGGATGTTGGCAGGTGCAGGGATGTTGGCAGGTGTAGGGATGTTGACAGGTGCATGGATGTTGACAGGTGTAGGGATGTTGGCAGGTGCAGGGATGTTGGCAGGTACAGGGATGTTGGCAGGTGCAGGGATGTTGGCAGGTGCAGGGATGTTGACAGGTGCAGGGATGTTGGCAGGTACAGGGATGTTGGCAGGTGTAGGGATGTTGGCAAGTACAGGGATATTGACAGGTGTGGAGATGTTGGCAGGTATAGGGATGTTGGCAGGTGTAGGGATGTTGGCAGGTGTAGGGATGTTGGCAGGTGCAGGGATGTTGGCAGGTACAGGGATGTTGGCAGGTACAGGGATGTTGGCAGGTGTAGGGATGTTGGCAGGTGTAGGGATGTTGGCAGGTGCAGGGATGTTGGCAGGTACAGGGATGTTGGCAGGTGTAGGGATGTTGGCAGGTGTAGGGATGTTGGCAGGTGCAGGGATGTTGGCAGGTACAGGGATGTTGGCAGGTGTAGGGATGTTGGCAGGTGTAGGGATGTTGGCAGGTGCAGGGATGTTGGCAGGTACAGGGATGTTGGCAGGTACAGGGATGTTGGCAGGTGTAGGGATGTTGGCAGGTGTAGGGATGTTGGCAGGTGCAGGGATGTTGGCAGGTACAGGGATGTTGGCAGGTGTAGGGATGTTGGCAGGTGTAGGGATGTTGGCAGGTGCAGGGATGTTGGCAGGTACAGGGATGTTGGCAGGTGTAGGGATGTTGGCAGGTACAGGGATGTTGGCAGGTGTAGGGATGTTGGCAGGTACAGGGATGTTGGCAGGGGCAGGGATGTTGGCAGGTACAGGGATGTTGGCAGGTACAGGGATGTTGACAGGTGCAGGGATGTTGACAGGTGCAGGGATTTTGGCAGGTACAGGGATGTTGGCAGGTGCAGGGATGTTGGCAGGTGCAGGGATGTTGGCAGGTACAGGGATGTTGGTAGTTACAAGACTGTGGGAAGGCGCAGGGATGTTGGCAGGGACAGGGATGTTAATTGCACGTGCCTACATTTTAAAAAAAGCATTATGGATGTTTGTATCTTTGTAGTAACCACTGGTCAATAAGTGTAACTTTACGTGACACAGCTTTTATTGTGCGGGTTATAATAGGGGTGGGGGTGTGGGGTCCAACCCAACCTCCCCCATACCCGCATGCACGTGTATCCCTAGACCCCCCCCCCCCCCACCACACACACACAAGATATTGCAGCAACACACACACACACACACATACTTGTGCTAAGCTTGTACAAGTTCTCCATGACCTTGACATCTCGCACCACTTGACCAAGAAATAAAAACACACTCTATAAAACAAGTCCAATTTTTTTATGTCTTTTACGTGTCATATATTTTACACGAATTTTTTGTTTCATTCTTCAGTCGTGCGAGCAATACTATAAACGGTTTAGACTAGACGTTGTTTAAGGCATTTTAAACAGTAAGAAAATAAAACAAAGTTATAGATCTACAACTTTTATCACAAATTATAATAAGGTTTTAAACTCACGGAAAATTTTAGTAAATAATAATAATAAAATAAGCTTTTGGAAAAAAGTGTGTTCAAAATCATTGTTATTATTCATAAAAACCCGCAACGTATCACAATGTGCATTTGCAGAGAGATGCAGAGAACACGATTTACATTTACCAAAAATTGCCCAGATTTAGAATTTGCATTCGAAAAAAAAATGCAGTACAAAATCGGAATTTGCATAACTTCCAAGAAAACGTTAATTTAAAAATTGCTTGACAGCAAAATGAATGTTCGCAAAAAACTTCCGAGAATTACAACAGATTATAATTTTTAAAAAAAAAACACCCACCATTCATTTTAGCCTACGTAAACGTTGACCTTCATAAATATTATTTTTATGGAATTTTATTTTTGCTTCAAACATTTTTAATGAGGAAATTCAGTATTATGTGGCGCACGTTTGGTGTTGTTTTAACCGGAAAAAAAACACGGGGTGCAATAAATGTCTCATGGTGAGAGGGTTATACCTGACACGTAAACATGTTCTTCTTCCACATTCTGTGTCAGTAGCACATTTTGTGTCAGTAGCACATTTTGTGTCAGTAGCACATTTTGAGTCTATAGCATATTTTGTCTATAGCACATTTTGTGTCAGTAGCACATTTTGTGTCAGTAGCACATTCTGTGTCAGTAGCACATTTTGTGTCAGTAGCACATTTTGTGTCAGTAGCACATTTTGAGTCTATAGCATATTTTGTCTATAGCACATTTTGTGTCTATAGCACATTTTGTGTCAGTAGCACATTTTGTGTCTAGCACATTTTGTGTCTGTAGCACATTTTGTGTCTAGCACATTTTGTGTCTAGCACATTTTGTGTCTGTAGCACATTTTGTGTCTAGCACATTTTTTGTCTAGTACATTTTGTGTCTGTAGCACATTTTGTGTCTAGCACATTTTGTGTCTAGCACATTTTGTGTTTAGCGTATTTTGTGTTTGTAGCACATTTTTTGTCTGTAGAAAATGTTGTGTCTAGCACGTTTTGTTTCTGTAGCACATTTTGTGTCTAGCATATTTTGTGTCAGTAGCACATTTTGTGTCAGTGGCACATTTTGTGTCAGTGGCACATTTTGTGTCAGTGGCACATTTTGTGTCCAGCACATTTTGTGTATGTAGCACATTTTGTGTCTAGCACATTTTGTGTCAGTAGCACATTTTGAGTCTATAGCATATTTTGTCTATAGCACATTTTGTGTCAGTAGCACATTTTGTGTCAGTGGCACATTTTGTGTCCAGCACAATTTGTGTCAGTAGCACATTTTGTGTCTAGCACGTTTTGTTTCTGTAGCACATTTTGTGTCAGTGGCACATTTTGTGTCTGGCACATTTTGAGTCTATAGCATATTTTGTCTATAGCACATTTTGTGTCTGTAGCACATTTTGTGTTCAGCACATTTTGTGTCCAGCACATTTTGTGTCTGTAGCACATTTTGTGTTAGTAGCACATTTTGTGTCAGTAGCACATTTTGTGTCAGTAGCACATTTTGTGTCAGTAGCACATTTTGTGTCAGTAGCACATTTTGTGTCCAGCACATTTTGTGTCAGTGGCACATTTTGTGTCTGGCACATTTTGAGTCTAGTACATTTTATTTCTGTAGCCGATTTGGTGTCATTAGCACATTTTGTGTCTAGCACATTTTGTGTCTAGCACATTTTGTGTCTAGCACGTTTTGTGTCTAGCACATTTTGTGTCTAGCACGTTTTGTTTCTGTAGCACATTTTGTGTCTAGCACATTTTGTGTCTGTAGCATATTTTGTGTCTGCAGCACATTTTGTGTCTAGCACATTTTGTGTCTAGCACGTTTTGTGTCTGTAGCACATTTTGTGTCTGCAGCACATTTTGTGTATGTAGCACTATTTGTGTCCAGCACATTTTGTGTGTGTAGCACATTTTGTGTATGTAGCACATTTTGTGTCTAGCACATTTTTTGTATGTAGCACATTTTGTGTCTAGCACATTTTGTGCCTAGCATATTTTGTGTCTACAGCACATTTTGTGTCAGTAGCACATTTTGTGTCTAGCACATTTTGTGTCTGCAGCACATTTTGTGTATGTAGCACATTTTGTGTCTAGCACATTTTGTGTGTGTAGCACATTTTCTGTATGCAGCACATTTTGTGTATGTAGCACATTTTGTGTATGTAGCACATTTTGTGTCTAGCACATTTTGTGTATGTAGCACATTTTGTGTATGTAGCACATTTTGTGTCTAGCACATTTTGTGTATGCAGCACATTATGTGTCTTTATCACATTTTGTGTATGTAGCACATTTTTGTGTGTAGCACATTTTGTGTGTGTAGCACATTTTGTGTATGTAGCACATTTTGTGTCAGTAGCACATTTTGTATCTAGCACATTTTGTGTCTATGACATTTTGTGTCAGTAGCACATTTTGTTTCAGTAGCACACTTTGTGTCTGTAGCACATTTTGTGTCTAGCACATTTTATGTCTATAGCACATTTAGTGTCTAGCACATTTTATGTCTATAGCACATTTTGTGTCTATAGCACATTTTGTGTCTAGCACATTTTGTGTCTGAAGCACATTTTATGTCCGTAGCACGTTTAGTGTCTAGCACATTTTACGTCTATAGCACATTTTATGTAGCAGATTTTGTGTCTACAGCACATTTTGTGCCCCGTTCACCGGTACGCTGGCTATTAGTGAAACAATTAGGCCGACATGCATTAATCTACACAGGTCGTTACACTGCACATTAATCAGTGCAACAAAGCTAACAAAGCTCAACGACTTCTAAGACATCTTTTTCGCGTGAATGTCCTGAAGTTAACGGTTCTCATTGTACTTAAAGGCGAAAATATTTTGTGAAATTCGGGCACCAAGATGACGTTGTGAATGGAGTAAATTTCTAAACTAATCGTTCTTAAAATATAATGGAATGGTTTTTTTAAAATGGAATTGGTACATTATTGTGACGATGGAATGAAGACAATGTAGTTTAATGTCACGCTCGGTTTAAGGGTTCGGGTTGTGGTTCAGTGAAGATGGTGTTTGATCAAAGTTTTGGACAGAAGGATTTATACAACTTCTCTCAGCTCTGAGACTTGAATGTGGAATTCACATTTTGTGTGAATCATCAGACTTATAAGCGGGGCCTACATTGGAGTTGGAGGCTAAATCTTACACCACAGCTATAGTTGGGGATCAGTACAAATATGTTTTGGAGCAAAAATTCAATAGAAACACATTTGAGGCTAAATCTCAACACAAATATATAACACGAGCCGACCCGCGGCGTATCATACGCCGCTAATACGCCGCTATTTAATTGTTTTATTTTCTACTTTTCAGTAATTCATAATTTGTGAATTCGACAGTACCACTGCTGTCACTGAAAATATTTGCTTTAAAACACTATCAGTAAGTCGTTAAGGACGATAACCCCCCCCTCCCCCCCCCCCCCCCCGTGAAAGCAGCCTCCTCTTAGCTACCTCCCCGAAGTTTAAAATCGTATCAAACTAAATTATCTGCTCCTAATAGCCGTCACTAAACCCGGGTCTACGATAGTAAACATTTAGCGTGAACTACAGGTCACCAGACTTCCTAGAGAGGAAGAGAGGGGACTGCAAGGCGCGCTTACAGCTTGTTTTCTAACGTCTCCGAGAAGAGAATTAATACTAATAGTTTCGCTGTCTGTGTATGTATCTATCTATCTGACAAGAACGCTCTGTCTGACAAGAACGCTCTAGAGAAAACATAAGAAAAAATTCTATCTGACAAGAACGCTCTAGAGAAAACACAAGGAATTTAAAAACATGCACAGTATTTCGAAAAACGAAGTATGACGTCGACACATTTAGCGCACAGAGTAGAAAATAATCTCAAACCCAGAGAGTGCTCACAGTTATATGACGTCATTGATTTTCGCGTTAACATTGAATAAAAAGGAAATGTTGTCTAATCTTAATGGTTTGCGTGTAGAGTTTCTTGCATACAGTTCTTCGGGTAGGGGCGAAGCCCCACCCCACGCGTAGGAACGTCTGAGCCCTTCCCCCCCTCCCCAACTCAAAAGAAATTTCTTCATCGATACTCTATAATAAAATTACCGCCTAATTAATGTGTCTAATCTAAAAAGTGGTTTTCTTGCAATTTCTTTAATGCAATTCTTCGGGTAGTGGCTAAGCGCGACACCAGTGTTTCTTTCAGACTTTTTCCTCCCCGGAGAGGGGTGGGGGTAATTGAAATTTTCGGGGGCGGGGGTAGAATTTTCGGGAAGGGGGGCGGACACTGGAAAAAGTATATAATTATATTTCGTTGAATGGGACGGTAGACATGATTTTTTTGAGAGTGGGGGGTGGGGTGTGGGGGGGTGGCGGGGGGGGGGGGGGGTGCGGGGGGTGTGGGGGTGGTGTGTGGGTGGTGGGGGTGGTGGGGGGGGGGTGGTGTGTGGAGGTGTGTGTGTGGGGGGGGGGTGGGGGTGGGGTGGTTTCCTCATCGGTACTCTATAATAAAATTACCACCTAATTAATGTGTCTAATCTAAAAAGTGGTTTTCTCGCAATTTCTTTAATGCAATTCTTCGCGTAGTGGGCTAAGCGCGACACCAGTCGGGGTGGGGGGTGGTGTGTGTGGGGGTGGGGGTGGGTGGGGGTGGTTGGGGGGGTGGTGTGTGGGGGGTGGGGGGTGGTGTGTGAGGGGGTGGGGGTGGGGTGGTGTGTGGGGGGTGGAGGTGTGTGTGGGGGGTGGGGGGTGGGGGTGGGGGTGGGGGTGGTGGGGGGTGGGGGGGGTGGGGGTGGGGGTGTGTGGGGGGGGGTGGGGGTGGGGGTGGGGGGAGTGGGGGGGGGTGGGGGTGGGGGTGTGTGTGTGGGGGGGTGGGATGGTTTTAGTTTAGAGAAAAGAGACAGCACTATCAGCCTAGCGCCCGTTGTACCCTTCCTCAACGGGCCATTTATCTAGTTAATACTAATAGTTTCGCTGTCTGTGTATGTATCTATCTATCTGACAAGAACGCTCTGTCTGACAAGAACGCTCTAGAGAAAACATAAGAAAAAATTCTATCTGACAAGAACGCTCTAGAGAAAACACAAGGAATTTAAAAACATGCACAGTATTTCGAAAAACGAAGTATGACGTCGACACATTTAGCGCACAGAGTAGAAAATAATCTCAAACCCAGAGAGTGCTCACAGTTATATGACGTCATTGATTTTCGCGTTAACATTGAATAAAAAGGAAATGTTGTCTAATCTTAATGGTTTGCGTGTAGAGTTTCTTGCATACAGTTCTTCGGGTAGGGGCGAAGCCCCACCCCACGCGTAGGAACGTCTGAGCCCTTCCCCCCCCTCCCCAACTCAAAAGAAATTTCTTCATCGATACTCTATAATAAAATTACCGCCTAATTAATGTGTCTAATCTAAAAAGTGGTTTTCTTGCAATTTCTTTAATGCAATTCTTCGGGTAGTGGCTAAGCGCGACACCAGTGTTTCTTTCAGACTTTTTCCTCCCCGGAGAGGGGTGGGGGTAATTGAAATTTTCGGGGGCGGGGGTAGAATTTTCGGGAAGGGGGGCGGACACTGGAAAAAGTATATAATTATATTTCGTTGAATGGGACGGTAGACATGATTTTTTTGAGAGTGGGGGGTGGGGTGTGGGGGGGTGGCGGGGGGGGGGGGGGTGCGGGGGTGTGGGGGTGGTGTGTGGGTGGTGGGGGTGGTGGGGGGGGGGTGGTGTGTGGAGGTGTGTGTGTGGGGGGGGGGGGTGGGGTGGGGTGGTTTCCTCATCGGTACTCTATAATAAAATTACCACCTAATTAATGTGTCTAATCTAAAAAGTGGTTTTCTCGCAATTTCTTTAATGCAATTCTTCGCGTAGTGGCTAAGCGCGACACCAGTCGGGGTGGGGGTGGTGTGTGTGGGGGTGGGGGTGGGTGGGGGGTGGTTGGGGGGTGGTGTGTGTGGGGTGGGGGTGGTGTGTGAGGGGGTGGGGGTGGGTGGTGTGTGGGGGGTGGAGGTGTGTGTGGGGGGTGGGGCTGGGGGTGGGGGTGGGGGTGGTGGGGGTGGGGGGGTGGGGGTGGGGGTGTGTGGGGGGGTGGGGGTGGGGGTGGGGGGGAGTGGGGGGGGTGGGGGTGGGGGTGTGTGTGTGGGGGGTGGGATGGTTTTAGTTTAGAGAAAAGAGACAGCACTATCAGCCTAGCGCCCGTTGTACCCTTCCTCAACGGGCCATTTATCTAGTTATATATATAGATGTTTGAGATTAACTTTTAACCAAGACATTTTTGTGGATACTCTTGTGGCTAACTTCAATACAAACATACTTTTGTGGCTAAACCGCAATTCAAACACGTTAAAACCTTAATACAAATACATGTTAAAACCTTAATACAAATACACTTTAAAACCTTAATACAAATACATGTTAAAACCTTAATACAAATACATTTTAAAACCTTAATACAAATACATGTTAAAACCTTAATACAAATACACGTTAAACATTAATACAAATACATGTTAACACCTTAATACAAATACATGTTAAAACCTTAATACAAATACATGTTAAAACCTTAATACAAATACATGTTAAAACCTTAATACAAATACATGTTAAAACATTAATACAAATACATGTTAACACCTTAATACAAATACATGTTAAAACCTTAATACAAATACATGTTAACACCTTAATACAAATACACGTTAAAACCTTAATACAAACATGCTGAAAGCTAAATCTCAATACAAACATATTTTTGTGGCTAAACCGCAATTCAAACACATGTTAAACCTTAATACAAACATGCTGAAGGCTAAACCTCAATATAAACATGCGTTAAAACCTTAATACTAACACAAGTTTTTGGCAATATCTGAACCGAGTTATCCTACCAAGTCTAGAGCTACTTCTCAAAGAGTCAACATATTGTAGTTTTGAGCCTACATTTATACCATGAGAACCACTGAACTAAAAGCAGGCTGTCACATTAACAATGTAGAAACTTTTTTCCTATGTAATTATTATAACATATTTAAAGGACACACGACGGGGGGGGGGGGGGGGGGGAGAGGAACACGGTCAATGAACGCAAAAAGCTGATTCAACAAGAATGGATGGTTGGGCTCTAGGGACCTGACTTATGCTTGTGTCTTATGTCAGGTGGTGATGTAATGCACAGGGTCAAGTCTCTTTGGGTCAGCCCTTGATGACGTCAGTTCCTCTGGGTTATGTTCCCCTGGGTCATCGTTTGTTTTCGTGTTAGCGTTAGTGTGGTCATAATCAAAGCATGAGCTGTGATCGTTTTCCGGGTTCAAAGAAGCATTGTAGGCAGAGTTTGATATTTTTGGCGAAGGGGGCGAACCTAAATGTTTGCGTAGGATTGATTTTTTAACTGTAAAAAGCGTTCACTTTTAACAATATCCGTGGTGTCTTAAAACAAAGCATATAGTCTATACCCCAGGAGAAGTGTATCGCTAGAGGGGAAAGGGGGGGGGGGGGTGATGTGTTCATCAGAGGCTATTGGCCTTAAGCCTAATTTACATAACACTAATAGCCTACATTTATGGCAGCGACATAAAAAAAAGTCAATAGACAGTAAAAATGGATTTGTCGTAGGCCTATTTGGGAAGTGAAGAAAACAATGTTGCATATCACGTTATTGTTTTACCTAGTCATCCATGTCGGGTATGGGATTAAGCTGATTGAGCTCAGATGGTGGGAGGGGGGCAAGATCTTGGAAAACCGAGCTTGACACACTTCGAGACTTCATTGATTGAAATAAACTCTGACGAAGGCCTTTGTTTTAAACCTTGTTCCCCCTCCCCTAGTTTTCCAAAACTTGTGTATTATAAGGATTGTCTAGTAAGGTTATTTGAACAACCCGTGTTTGTAAAAAAAAAATAATAAATAAAAAAATAAAAATAAAATAAAATAACAAGTCAGCGATCTTTCTCCCCCCCCCCCCCCCACTCAAAGGTCACATGACACACTCAGCAAAGACATGCGCAATCAGCCTGGACTCACAATGATAAACATGTCACACAAACCTTCCCCCCCCCCCCACCCCCTCCCTCGAGCGATGAGTTTAATTCTTCCTGCCACCCCTCCCCCCCCCCTAAAAAAAAACAACCACCCAGTGTAATGCAGAAACTAAATGATGCTTAAAACACGACCGGGTTTGGAATGGCGCACATTTTGAACGGCTCGCAGACGTCCTGGAGATTCCATTGTCTCTGGCAGTCGCAGAGCGTGCGTCAAGTTCCGGACCACACAGGGCCGTGAATGTTTCGCCCTCCGGTCTTCGTCAGAGCGCAGACTGGAGGGAAATGGTTTGTACAGTCGAGGTGTGTGGTCCGTGGTGGTGATCGTGTTCATTTGGTGATACATATTTAACAGGGGGAGGGGATAAGGGGGGGGGGGTGGTGATCGTGTTCATTTGGTAATACATATTTAACAGGGGGAGGGGATAAGGGGGGGGGGGGGTGGTGATCGTGTTCATTTGGTGATACATATTTAACAGGGGAAGGGGGGGGGGGTGGTGATCATGTTCATTTGGTGATACATATTTAACAGGGGGAGGGGGGTGGACGTGTTCATTTGGTGATACAGATTTAACAGGGGAAGGGGGGGGGGGGTGGTGATCGTGTTCATTTGGTGATACATATTTAACAGGGGGAGGGGATAAAGGGGGGGGGGGGTGGTGATCGTGTTCATTTGGTGATACATATTTAACAGGGGGAGGGGATAAAGGGGGGGGGTGGTGATCGTGTTCATTTGGTGATACATATTTAACAGGGGGAGGGAATAAAGGGGGGGGGGGGTGGTGATCGTGTTCATTTGGTGATACATATTTAACAGGGGGGGGGGATAAAGGGGGGGGGTGGTGATCGTGTTAGTTTGGTGATACATATTTAACAGGGGGAGGGGATAAAGGGGGGGGGGGGTGGTGATCGTGTTCATTTGGTGATACAGATTTAAACAGGGGGGGGGGGGTGGTGATCGTGTTCATTTGGTGATACATATTTAACAGGGGGGGGGGGTGGTGATCGTGTTCATTTGGTGATACAGATTTAACAGGGGGGGGATAAAGGGGGGGGGTGGTGATCGTGTTCATTTGGTGATACATATTTAACAGGGGGAGGGGATAAAGGGGGGGGGGGGGTGGTGATCGTGTTCATTTGGTGATACAGATTTAAACAGGGGGGGGGGGTGGTGATCGTGTTCATTTGGTGATACATATTTAACAGGGGGGGTGGTGATCGTGTTCATTTGGTGATACATATTTAACAGGGGGGGGGTGGTGATCGTGTTCATTTGGTGATACAGATTTAACAGGGGGAGGGGTGGTGATCGTGTTCATTTGGTGATACAGATTTAACAGGGGGAGGGGATAAAGGGGGGGGGTGGTGATCGTGTTCATTTGGTGATACATATTTAACAGGGGGAGGGGATAAAGGGGGGGGGTGGTGATCGTGTTCATTTGGTGATACATATTTAACAGGGGGAGGGGATAAAGGGGGGGGGGTGGTGATCGTGTTCATTTGGTGATACATATTTAACAGGGGGGGGGGGGTGGTGATCGTGTTCATTTGGTGATACAGGTTTAACAGGGGGAGGGGATAAAGGGGGGGGGTGGTGATCGTGTTCATTTGGTGATACATATTTAACAGGGGGAGGGGATAAGGGGGGGGGGTGGTGATCGTGTTCATTTGGTGATACATATTTAACAGGGGGAGGGGATAAAGGGGGGGGGTGGTGATCGTGTTCATTTGGTGATACATATTTAACAGGGGGAGGGGATAAAGGGGGGGGTGGTGATCATGTTCATTTGGTGATACAGATTTAAACAGGGGGAGGGGATAAAGGGGGGGGGGTGGTGATCGTGTTCATTTGGTGATACATATTTAACAGGGGAGGGGAGGGGTGGTGATCATGTTCATTTGGTGATACATATTTAACAGGGGGAGGGGATAAAGGGGGGGGGTGGTGGTGATCGTGTTCATTTGGTGATACATATTTAACAGGGGGAGGGGATAAAGGGGGGGGGGGGGTGGTGGTGATCGTGTTCATTTGGTGATACATATTTAACAGGGGGAGGGGATAAAGGGGGGGGGGTGATCGTGTTCATTTGGTGATACATATTTAACAGGGGGAGGGGATAAAGGGGGGGGGTGGTGATCGTGTTCATTTGGTGATACATATTTAACAGGGGGAGGGGATAAAGGGGGGGGGGTGGTGATCGTGTTCATTTGGTGATACATATTTAACAGGGGGAGGGGATAAAGGGGGGGGGTGGTGATCGTGTTCATTTGGTGATACATATTTAACAGGGGGAGGGGATAAAGGGGGGGGGGTGGTGATCGTGTTCATTTGGTGATACATATTTAACAGGGGGAGGGGATAAAGGGGGGGGGGGTGGTGATCGTGTTCATTTGGTGATACATATTTAACAGGGGGAGGGGATAAAGGGGGGGGGGTGGTGATCGTGTTCATTTGGTGATACATATTTAACAGGGGGAGGGGATAAAGGGGGGGGTGGTGATCGTGTTCATTTGGTGATACATATTTAACAGGGGGAGGGGATAAAGGGGGGGGGGTGGTGATCGTGTTCATTTGGTGATACAGATTTAAACAGGGGGAGGGGTGGTGATCATGTTCATTTGGTGATACATATTTAACAGGGGGAGGGGATAAAGGGGGGGGGGGGGTGGTGATCGTGTTCATTTGTTGATACAGATTTAAACAGGGGGAGGGGTGGTGATCATGTTCATTTGGTGATACAGATTTAAACAGGGGGAGGGGTGGTGATCATGTTCATTTGGTGATACAGATTTAACAGGGGAGGGGAGGGGTGGTGATCATGTTCATTTGGTGATACAGATTTAACAGGGGAGGGGAGGGGTGGTGATCATGTTCATTTGGTGATACAGATTTAAACAGGGGGAGGGGTGGTGATCATGTTCATTTGGTGATACAGATTTAACAGGGGAGGGGAGGGGTGGTGATCATGTTCATTTGGTGATACAGATTTAAACAGGGGGAGGGGTGGTGATCATGTTCATTTGGTGATACAGATTTAACAGGGGGAGGAGGGGTGGTGATCATGTTCATTTGGTGATACATATTTAACAGGGGAGGGGAGGGGTGGTGATCATGTTCATTTGGTGATACAGATTTAAACAGGGGGAGGGGTGGTGATCATGTTCATTTGGTGATACAGATTTAAACAGGGGGAGGGGTGGTGATCATGTTCATTTGGTGATACAGATTTAACAGGGGGAGGGGGGGGGTGGTGATCATGTTCATTTGGTGATACAGATTTAACAGGGGGAGGGGGGGGTGGTGATCATGTTCATTTGGTGATACAGATTTAACAGGGGAGGGGAGGGGTGGTGATCATGTTCATTTGGTGATACAGATTTAAACAGGGGGAGGGGTGGTGATCATGTTCATTTGGTGATACAGATTTAACAGGGGAGGGGTGGTGATCATGTTCATTTGGTGATACAGATTTAAACAGGGGGAGGGGTGGTGATCATGTTCATTTGGTGATACAGATTTAAACAGGGGGAGGGGTGGTGATCATGTTCATTTGGTGATACAGATTTAAACAGGGGGAGGGGTGGTGATCATGTTCATTTGGTGATACAGATTTAAACAGGGGGAGGGGTGGTGATCATGTTCATTTGGTGATACAGATTTAAACAGGGGGAGGGGTGGTGATCATGTTCATTTGGTGATACAGATTTAAACAGGGGGAGGGGTGGTGATCATGTTCATTTGGTGATACAGATTTAAACAGGGGGAGGGGTGGTGATCATGTTCATTTGGTGATACAGATTTAAACAGGGGGAGGGGTGGTGATCATGTTCATTTGGTGATACAGATTTAACAGGGGGAGGGGGGGTGGTGATCATGTTCATTTGGTGATACAGATTTAACAGGGGAGGGGAGGGGTGGTGATCATGTTCATTTGGTGATACAGATTTAACAGGAGGAAAGGTGGGGGGTACTGAGGATTTGGGGGGGGGGGGGGGGGGGGGGTAAAGAGAGGAAAGATAGAGGGGAGATATATAAAGTGAGTAGAATGATATAGAGAGGGGAGTGTAGAGAAAAACGGGAAACGAGAGAGATGGGTAGGGGCGGAAATGGAGAGAAAGGGGGAGAGTAAGAGAGAGGGAAAGGCAGATGTATGAGAAAGACAAGGAGAGAGTGAGAAATAGGGGATGATTTGGAGAAGGTGTTAGAGGGAGGTGTCAGATGATAAAATATGAGGGATTGAATGGGAGAGATGAAGATATTTCTAGGGAGAGGTAGAGGCAGGCTACACATTCTACCAAAGTTCGATCTGTAACTATTTAATGTGCGTACTATTCCACGTGCACACTATTTCATATGCGTACTATTTCATGTACGTACTAGTCGATGTGCGTGCTATTCTAGATGCGCGTTATTCTATGTGCTTACGTAATATCTGATGGGATGTGCGTAATATTCTGTTTACGTAAAACTCAAGGTGAGTAGTATATTAGGTCCCTTTTGGAGCGAAGGCGCAGGCGCAGGGTGAGGGGAGCAGGAGCAGGAGCAGGAGCAGGAACAAAGGCTATATAGGAAAATACTCCCTGCCTGGGTGAGCCGCAGGGACAATGACATATAACAAAATACTCACCCTCCAGGCGCAGCCTGCCGCAGCCTGGGACAACGAGATATAGTAAAATACTCCCTGGGTGAGCAGGAGGTACACCGACATATAGTAAAATACTCACCCACCTGGGTGAGGGTGGGTGAGCAGGATGTACAATGAGATATAGTAAAATACTCACCCACCTGGGTGAGCAGGTGGGTGAGGGTGGGTGAGCAGGATGTACAATGAGATATAGTAAAATACTCACCCACCCTAGGGTGGGTGAGCAGGAGGGGGAGTAGGTCAGTAGGTCACCACCGGTGACCTTGTGACGTAATTAGTAACATTATGACGTAATCATTGACCTAGTTACGTAAATTTAATGCGTTTTTTAATTAGTTTTAATGAGTTTTTTAAATTTTAATTAATTTTTGACCTAGTTACGTAATTTTATTTTTAATAAGTTTAATTAATTTGATTTTTATTTATTTTGTATCTAGTTACGTAATTTTAATTTTATTTTATAATTAGTTTGAATTTTTATTGACTAGTTATGTAATTTAATTACTTTGATTGTTTAATTAGTTTGTTTACTTGTTGTTTAATTTAATTACTTTGTTTATTTTGTTTTGTAATTTTTATTGACGAGTTACGTAATTGGATTATTTGTTTGATTTTTAATTAATTTTGTTACGTAATTGGATTTTAATTTTTTGAATTTTTAAATTTTTAATTTTATTTTATAATTAGTTAAATTATTATTAACTAGTTACGTAATTTGATTTTAATTACTTTGTTTATATTGTGTAATTTTTATTAACGAGTTACGTAATTTGATTATTTGTTTACTTTTTAATTCTTTTTATTTTGTTTTTAAATTTTATAGTTGTTTATTATTTTTATTAATTATTATTAACTAGTTACGTAATTTGATTTTAATTACTTTTGTTTATTTATTTATTTGATATATTTCTTTTCTTTGATGTATGGTATTTAAAATAAAAGACACTGTTTATTTGATTGTATGTATGTTTAATAGTAAACGGATAGGGGTGTTGGTGGATGAGAGGGGGAGTAATGATGGGGTTTGAGGGTAGGGGTGCGTTAGCGTGTACTTTGTGAATAACATCCATTAACCAGACATGTAACACCTGTTACGTATTGATCGCACCCACTGGACCATCACAGCATGATGTCCCACCTAATTAAATTTTTGTTATGCTTCACTGAGTTTCCCCCGAGCGGTTTGATAGGTCATGATGATTAACGACGTACATTAAGCGCGTCTCCGCGTTAAGTGTGGGAACACCTGTTACCACGTTAATCGATTTTTCCCCGCTCGGTTACTAGAGTGGGAAGCCATCACGTAACAGCTGGTGCTGTAATTACCCTGAGTAAGGACATTGGTTGTAACTATTCGCTTATAGCGAGGGTCAGCGAAAACAAAATATATTTAAGGGTTGGAATTTTCTTTCAACCACCGTTAAGTCAGGTTTGAGACGAAACAAAGTCTCGGTAGGTTCGTGTTTTTTTTTTTAATTGGCGACAGGGCGACTTGGTGCGTTGGTACGTGAGGTATGCGGGTAGACATGTTTTTTTACAAGTCTGGAAAAGTAATTACGTTTTTGTATGACCGTTCCGATTTTCTTTTGATCTGACCACCATTTGACCACACTGAGTCAGATAAATTTAACAAATGTTCAATACATAGTCGCTTATAATAACATGGGTGAGGGGTGTAAGCAGGCGGGTGGTGGTAAGGTGGTGGTGGTAAGGTGGTGGTAAGGTGGTGGTAAGGTGGTGGTAAGGTGGTGGTAAGGTGGTGGTAAATTTGTTTGGAGTAAAGGATATATAGTAAAAGATTCCACCACCTAAGTGAGGTGGATTTTAATTTTAATTTTTTTTTATTTTATTTTTTTCATCATCTGTTAACTTTAAGGTTCTATAACTCTATATATTTTAATACGTTTTTTGATTCAAATGAGTTTACTCCCCCTAACGTAAGTACATGTAAAGAGGGATTTCCTATAGATCTGTAATGAATTAGGCCTTTTTGACTATGACTTGTTGCCCAGGTGTTGACATGATACACTTTTTTGAGATACATGTACACACACACACACACACACACGTACACACACACACACACACACACACACACACATACGCGCGCGCGCGCGAAATTCATACTAGGTCGATAAAGGCGGAGAGAACTTATAGGTATACATTATCATGGTGACAACAAAAGCGATCCTTATTTTATTTACATGAAAGCGTGTTTTCCAAAAAGTGTCGCCATGCCGTTGTCATTTTCGCAGCGGGGTTTATTTTAAGTGCACCCAGTGCACAGTTGTTTACATTTTAAAAGAAGTATCACGTGTCTTCCCCATAGGTCTTCCCTAATAGAGAAACGAGAGGAAAGACAACTGTTCTAAAATTAGAACAGCCTTGTCTACAGACACGAGTATCGTCCCTTGTGAAAAAATCCGCGTCAGAATCCTTAACTAAACAGTCAATTTCTTTAACAAGTTAAAAAATAATTTAGGAAGACAAGGGTTAACAACATTAGACGCTACCGTTTTTGTTTCCTGTGACGACAAGGCACAATACACTTTTTTTATTTTATGTCTCAAGTAGAGGGGTGGGAAATTTTTTCTTTGTAAGTGTGTTGTAAACAATGGGTAGAGGAAGCGATTACTAGGTAAGAGGGGAGAGAATGTGACGTCAATCGCGATATTTGAAAACATGGCGATGTTTAATCTCAACCAAAAAAGGCAATGAACCTAGAAGGAAGACGAATATATATATATATATCTTAGTCTTGCAGCAGATTGCCTTCCCATGTTCGCTTTAGTATTACAGTTTTCATCAAACTTCTTTTTGACTTGAACTTCTTTAATTTTTAAGAAAGTTTACTTATACATAATACATTACGTCTAATGACAATTTTTTATTTTTACCACTCAATGTATTTTGTTTTTCTATATCTTACATTGTCATCTTAATTTTTGATCACCTTAGTAAAAATTTGCTTAAGATTATAAACTTCAAGTTTTAAAAAACAACAACGTTGTAGTGCGTCGTGTCAAATGACACACCGTTTAAAATGTCTACATTTAAAGTTCACCAAAATAATGACGTAAAAACTAAATATGATATGACGTTAGCATACATATCATTCAATCTAATCATTCTAAAGTACAAATCAATAATTTTTATTGATTAAGGGGCTGGGTGAGTTATTTTTATCCGGGTGCGCAGGGAAGGTTTGGAGTTGGTTGGGACAGATTTTATACACGAGTCGGTGACGTTTTCACCGAGCCAGGGTTCGAGGCTAGTCCATGTATGTTTTAGAATTGTTAGGGGTCCAGTCTATAATAGGGTCGGGGGAGTTTTGTTAACACAGAGTGATGTTGATACATGCATGTTTTAGAATTGTTGGTAGCCGAGTTCATACTAGTGTCGGTGAAGGTTGGATTTTGAACTCGGACCATGCATGTTTAGGAGTTGGATGCGGTAGAGTTTACACTAGGGACGGATGTGTTTTGGTTACACCGAGGGTGGTTTCAAAGTTCGTACATGCGTCATTGGCATTGTTAGGGGCCGTATTCATACTAGGGTCGGTGAAGTTTTCACCGAGAGTGCTTTCGAACTCGGAACATGCATGTTTTGGAATCGGTAGGTGTAGAGTCCATACTAGGGTCGGTGAAGTTTTCACCGAGGCAGGTTACAAAGTTGGGAGATGTATGTTTAGGAATTGTTGGCAGTCGAGTTCATACTAGGGTCGGTGAAGTTTTCACCGAGGCAGGTTACAAAGTTGGGAGATGTATGTTTAGGAATTGTTGGCAGTCGAGTTCATACTAGGGTCGGGGAGGTTTGTTAACACTGAGGCAGGTTACAAAGTTGGTATATGTATGTTTAGGAATTGTTGGTAGCCGAGTTCATACTAGTGTCGGTGAAGGTTGGTTTTGAACTCGGAACATGTATGTTTTGGAATCGGTAGGTGTAGAGCTCATACTAGAGTCGGTGAAGTTTTCACCGAGGCAGGTTACAAAATTGGGACATGCATGTTTAGGAATTGTTGGTAGACGAGTTCATACTACGGTCGGGGGAGTTTCAGAGTTGGTACATGTATGTTTAGGAATGGACAGGGGCTGTGTTCATACTAGGGTCGGTGAAATTTTCACCGAGGGTGGTTTCAAAGTTACTACATCCATGTTTTGGAAGTGATAGGGGCCGAGTCTATACTACTGTGGGATGGTTTTGTTTTCACCGAGGCAGATTTCAAACGTGGCCCATCCCTGTTTCGGAGTTGGTCGGGGTAGAGTTTACACTAGAGTGGGACGGTCTTTGTTTTCAACAAAATTGGTACATGGATGTTTGGTACATTACTGTTTTTTGGAAATGGTGAGGCAAAGTTAAACTAGGGTCAGGGGAGTTTTCAACGAGGCTGGTTTCGAAATTCGGCCATGGATGTTTTGGCGTTGGATGGGAACGTTGTCACTTGTGACAGTAAACGAAGGGTGATAAATGTTTGTCTGTTACTTTGTCCTTTGTCTGTCCAAGGGAATAGTGTGGGTAGTGGTACGATGTGTTTATCTATCGGTTGTTTAGGGATGGGGTGAGGGCGGCGGACATAGGTGGCTAGGGTGCAAGAGATATTCAACGAGGAGTGGTGTCTACAAGTTACATATCGCAGTCTGTTGAAGTAGTGTCTAGGAGTTGTGATATTAGTTGAGTGTAGATAAATGTAGGATTGTCATACATCCTTTGTTTCTTTAATGGTATAGAATGGGTAGTGGTACGGTTGGTATTGAGGTTAGGGATGGGAGAAGGGGAAAGGGGTTGCGGACAAAGGGAAGGGGAAGGGCGAATAGTGATAAAAATAACTCACCCAGCCCCTTAATCAATAAAAATTATTGATTTGTACTTTAGAATGATTAGATTGAATGATATGTATGCTAACGTCATATCATATTTAGTTTTTACGTCATTATTTTGGTGAACTTTAAATGTAGACATTTTAAACGGTGTGTCATTTGACACGACGCACTACAACGTTGTTGTTTTTTAAAACTTGAAGTTTATAATCTTAAGCAAATTTTTACTAAGGTGATCAAAAATTAAGATGACAATGTAAGATATAGAAAAACAAAATACATTGAGTGGTAAAAATAAAAAATTGTCATTAGACGTAATGTATTATGTATAAGTAAACTTTCTTAAAAATTAAAGAAGTTCAAGTCAAAAAGAAGTTTGATGAAAACTGTAATACTAAAGCGAACATGGGAAGGCAATCTGCTGCAAGACTAAGATATATATATATATATTCGTCTTCCTTCTAGGTTCATTGCCTTTTTTGGTTGAGATTAAACATCGCCATGTTTTCAAATATCGCGATTGACGTCACATTCTCTCCCCTCTTACCTAGTAATCGCTTCCTCTACCCATTGTTTACAACACACTTACAAAGAAAAAATTTCCCACCCCTCTACTTGAGACATAAAATAAAAAAAGTGTATTGTGCCTTGTCGTCACAGGAAACAAAAACGGTAGCGTCTAATGTTGTTAACCCTTGTCTTCCTAAATTATTTTTTAACTTGTTAAAGAAATTGACTGTTTAGTTAAGGATTCTGACGCGGATTTTTTCACAAGGGACGATACTCGTGTCTGTAGACAAGGCTGTTCTAATTTTAGAACAGTTGTCTTTCCTCTCGTTTCTCTATTAGGGAAGACCTATGGGGAAGACACGTGATACTTCTTTTAAAATGTAAACAACTGTGCACTGGGTGCACTTAAAATAAACCCCGCTGCGAAAATGACAACGGCATGGCGACACTTTTTGGAAAACACGCTTTCATGTAAATAAAATAAGGATCGCTTTTGTTGTCACCATGATAATGTATACCTATAAGTTCTCTCCGCCTTTATCGACCTAGTATGAATTTCGCGCGCGCGCGCGTATGTGTGTGTGTGTGTGTGTGTGTGTGTGTGTACGTGTGTGTGTGTGTGTGTGTGTACATGTATCTCAAAAAAGTGTATCATGTCAACACCTGGGCAACAAGTCATAGTCAAAAAGGCCTAATTCATTACAGATCTATAGGAAATCCCTCTTTACATGTACTTACGTTAGGGGGAGTAAACTCATTTGAATCAAAAAACGTATTAAAATATATAGAGTTATAGAACCTTAAAGTTAACAGATGATGAAAAAAATAAAATAAAAAAAAATTAAAATTAAAATCCACCTCACTTAGGTGGTGGAATCTTTTACTATATATCCTTTACTCCAAACAAATTTACCACCACCTTACCACCACCTTACCACCACCTTACCACCACCTTACCACCACCTTACCACCACCACCTTACCACCACCCGCCTGCTTACACCCCTCACCCATGTTATTATAAGCGACTATGTATTGAACATTTGTTAAATTTATCTGACTCAGTGTGGTCAAATGGTGGTCAGATCAAAAGAAAATCGGAACGGTCATACAAAAACGTAATTACTTTTCCAGACTTGTAAAAAAACATGTCTACCCGCATACCTCACGTACCAACGCACCAAGTCGCCCTGTCGCCAATTAAAAAAAAAAACACGAACCTACCGAGACTTTGTTTCGTCTCAAACCTGACTTAACGGTGGTTGAAAGAAAATTCCAACCCTTAAATATATTTTGTTTTCGCTGACCCTCGCTATAAGCGAATAGTTACAACCAATGTCCTTACTCAGGGTAATTACAGCACCAGCTGTTACGTGATGGCTTCCCACTCTAGTAACCGAGCGGGGAAAAATCGATTAACGTGGTAACAGGTGTTCCCACACTTAACGCGGAGACGCGCTTAATGTACGTCGTTAATCATCATGACCTATCAAACCGCTCGGGGGAAACTCAGTGAAGCATAACAAAAATTTAATTAGGTGGGACATCATGCTGTGATGGTCCAGTGGGTGCGATCAATACGTAACAGGTGTTACATGTCTGGTTAATGGATGTTATTCACAAAGTACACGCTAACGCACCCCTACCCTCAAACCCCATCATTACTCCCCCTCTCATCCACCAACACCCCTATCCGTTTACTATTAAACATACATACAATCAAATAAACAGTGTCTTTTATTTTAAATACCATACATCAAAGAAAAGAAATATATCAAATAAATAAATAAACAAAAGTAATTAAAATCAAATTACGTAACTAGTTAATAATAATTAATAAAAATAATAAACAACTATAAAATTTAAAAACAAAATAAAAAGAATTAAAAAGTAAACAAATAATCAAATTACGTAACTCGTTAATAAAAATTACACAATATAAACAAAGTAATTAAAATCAAATTACGTAACTAGTTAATAATAATTTAACTAATTATAAAATAAAATTAAAAATTTAAAAATTCAAAAAATTAAAATCCAATTACGTAACAAAATTAATTAAAAATCAAACAAATAATCCAATTACGTAACTCGTCAATAAAAATTACAAAACAAAATAAACAAAGTAATTAAATTAAACAACAAGTAAACAAACTAATTAAACAATCAAAGTAATTAAATTACATAACTAGTCAATAAAAATTCAAACTAATTATAAAATAAAATTAAAATTACGTAACTAGATACAAAATAAATAAAAATCAAATTAATTAAACTTATTAAAAATAAAATTACGTAACTAGGTCAAAAATTAATTAAAATTTAAAAAACTCATTAAAACTAATTAAAAAACGCATTAAATTTACGTAACTAGGTCAATGATTACGTCATAATGTTACTAATTACGTCACAAGGTCACCGGTGGTGACCTACTGACCTACTCCCCCTCCTGCTCACCCACCCTAGGGTGGGTGAGTATTTTACTATATCTCATTGTACATCCTGCTCACCCACCCTCACCCACCTGCTCACCCAGGTGGGTGAGTATTTTACTATATCTCATTGTACATCCTGCTCACCCACCCTCACCCAGGTGGGTGAGTATTTTACTATATGTCGGTGTACCTCCTGCTCACCCAGGGAGTATTTTACTATATCTCGTTGTCCCAGGCTGCGGCAGGCTGCGCCTGGAGGGTGAGTATTTTGTTATATGTCATTGTCCCTGCGGCTCACCCAGGCAGGGAGTATTTTCCTATATAGCCTTTGTTCCTGCTCCTGCTCCTGCTCCTGCTCCCCTCACCCTGCGCCTGCGCCTTCGCTCCAAAAGGGACCTAATATACTACTAAGGTGCGCCATATTCCATACGCATACTATTCTATGTGAGTAATATTCGATACGCATCATATTGGAGGTTCTTTAAATTCAAGATGCGCACTGTTCAAAGCGCGCTCTATTACATGTACGCACTGACGAATGTGCATAATTTTCGAGTCAACAAAACGTACGCAGTGTGCAAAAGGTTGTTTACCGCACGTCCTTTACTACACAATGAGAAAAAAAAGTAGTGAGATGAGACCAGAAGGTTAGAAGATTAAAGGGCAATCCATTCCAGAGGCGTAACGACGGGAAGGGTGGGGGGGGGGAGCGGGAGCGGGAGATACATATGTCACCGGGCGCCGACCCTAGGGGCGCCAAAATAAACTCATTTTAGCTGCTATTTTGAATTATAAATATAAAAAATATATTGGGGGGGGGGGCAAATTGAAAGTTTGTCCCCGGGCGCCGGGAGCGGTCGCTACGCCTCTGATCCATTCAACAGTCTGACATCCCGACGACCGTAACTACAGCGTGTAAACTAAAAAACACGGTGCCTGTCTCCTGCCTACGAGGCTATGACCCTGTTGTTAACTACATCTTTAAAAAAAAAAATTCCCCCCCCCCCCCCCCCCCCCCGGCCAAAATGACAGGAAACTGACCTATTTTATCATTACTTACGTCACTCTTCCAAAAAATTAATTAAACAGGACATTTCCGCTTGTCCTTTTTTTTTTAAAACGGTAAGGTTATTTTAGTTTGACCCCTCCTCCCCCCCCCCCAACACAACCGTGACCCCCTAACCCCAACCTCGTACAAGGACTCCCACTCAGAGTGTGAATTTATGCCCGGTCGTGGCTCTGGAGTTGCCGCGGGATTAATGTAATCTTACGCATTTTTCATTTATTATAATTCATTTAAAATATATCTTCTGTTTAAAAAAGAAAAACTTGACCTTTGGCGTATTCCCACTTTCTTTAGGACTCTGTTGGGTAAAGTAAAGCGAGATCTTGAACTTCAGTCCGATTCATTCATACCCTAGCGTAGTGTTTACTGTTAATTGACGAAAAAAATACTTAATGAGACAGTCATCAAAAACTATTACCCAAATTACAATAATTTTTTTCAAAATTCCGATTATTCAGTATTTCTTTCAGATTTCCCCCTCATCTTATTCACCCCTAACCTCACTTCACCTCATGTTATCAACACCTCATCTCATCGACCCCACCCCTCACCTCACCTCATCCATCCTCTTACCTCACCTTCTGTTAACTGACCCCACAGCTACAGCAACTACTCACCAGTATTGTAATCACACCCAACTACTGATCCTCTACACATCACACCCTCCCCCTCTACTCCCATCACTTACATTTTACTCACTCATTACTCCTTCCCTAAACCACTCTCCATTATATAACTAACGTCCAGCTACTGACCATCCATCCACTATCCACCCCTCCCCCGCCGTATCTTTATACTCCCCAAAATTTAAACCACATCCAACTACTGACCATCCACTCATTCCCCCCCCCTACCAACCTACCATTTACTCACCCCTCCCCCCAGCCACTCACCATTATTAAAACCACGTCCAACTACTGACCATCCACTCATTACCCCCCCCCCCCCCCCCCACCAACCTACCATTTACTCACCCCTCCCCTCAGCCACTCACCATTATTAAAATCACGTCCAGCTGTTCCTTAAAGACGAGCACACTTCCTGTTTCAGTCAACTCCCTCCACCCCAACCCCCCCCCCCTCTTGCCTGGATTACCAAGGTCGGGGGAACTTGTAAAGGGGGGGGGAGACCGGATACAGCCTTTAACCTGATAAACTATTCATACCAAGCTCACATCGTACCAAACAAGCTGAATAAAAAAAAACGTAAATGGTAGGGGGGGGGGGGGGGGGGGGGGGAAATCCATCTCGATTTTAAAACTTTCAGTTACAGATACGCTAATTTGGGATTATATTTATATAGTTAATTTAAATTCTGTACACGTGGTCGGGTGATAGAGCTTACGACTACTAACCCGAAAAGTCATGAGTTCAGATCCCGAGTTAGAGTTTGTACGGGTAAATCTATATCAGTTCTGATGGGTAAATGATTTGACTCATGGAGGGGAAACAAAGGCGGCCGGTCATTGTGCAAACCACTTTATCCTCTTGTATACCGCGGTTCCTGCAACAGACCAACTCTGCTTCATCTGCCCCATGTTTCTTTGCACGAAAGGGGAAAAATGATGTCGTAAAAAATCGACAGAAGGGCTGCATTGTCTTTATTTTCGCAAGCTTTTTTCTGCATAATAATATGCATAATTTGTGGCTACTTTTTTTTTACATTATGAATTTTATTAAGGAAGTGAAGAAAGCATAACGTGGTTTTTTTAAATGATGTATTTTTAAAATCTATTCTTCTCTGCGCGTGTTTGTCAATTTACATTTAGAGCACGCAAAATCAAAATAAACTTGGGAGTTTTATTAAGGAAGTGAAGAAAAAAGAACGTAACGGCTTTCTAGAATTTTTTATTTTTTTTTATTTTGGAAAATCTATTGTGCAATTCGCAAGTTGGTTAATTCACATTTTGAACACGCAACAACAAAAAATATTTTTCTTTCTTTAAATGATCACGAGCAGGAAACAGAATGTCTTAAATTAAATATTACACGGGGCGGGGCATACGGTAGAGTCATAAGGAGGGACGGAGGAGAGGGGGGGGGGTCGATCTTCACCACGTGACATTTGGACGGGGTGACACCATATTCAAAGATCGTAAAATTACTGTTAAAACGATGTTTTATTCAGCTAAAAAAAAAATAAAGTTGTATTTAATGTAGAGAAAAATAAACTCTTCCCTAAACAAAAACATTTTGCATTGTTCCATATTCCAATTTTTAAATTCCAATTTTAAATTTTTGACTGGGGCGCTCGATAAAATCTGTCAGAACATGCAACAACAGACTGAAACAACACATGTTTATAGAACTAAAAGTTGCTCATGGCGAAACTTGCCCTTGTAGCTTGGCCCCGGAGAATACAGAGCACGCCCTTCAGGACTCTTCCTTATATAGCCAGGCGCGATCCAAACACTGGCCCCTATACACTGGCCCCTATACACCCAATCAAGGAAAAACTATATGGGGCACCTGCTCATCTGGAGACCACAGTCCAGTTCATCCACGAAGTTGGACTTGTTGTTTAAATCCTCCAACATAAATTCAACAAAGAACGCAGAAGAAGAAGAAGAAAAGAAACCTGATTTAAAACTGCATACCAGAACTCCTTAATTAAAAAAAAAAAAAACGTTAAACATATTGTCATCTGAAAATCCACCCCCCCCCCTCCACTATCTCAGCAATCACAAAATTCAAAACTAAATATAATAATTAACAAACTAATCCGGTTTCTATTTATAGACCTGCGTTAATGAAATCTCAACGCAAAATTTTTTAAACAAACGTTTAAAAAAAAAAGTCCCCATTTCCACTAACCGCAAACAGTTCCTAATTGGTTAAGAAAGCAGCTTAATACCAACCGGAAACGGTTTAGTTTTACCGTACATCCGGTCCTGCTGGATTTTTTTTTTCAACTGTCAAACTAAAAGTTGCGCTACCCTAGCATGTAGGTGGATGTGTTCAGTCCCCGGGGATCGTGTTTCACACGGTGGAGCGCGCGCCACGGCCATTAGGCAAGTTGTGGGTGTAATTGTCTATGTTTGGGGGGGGGGGGGAGAAGAGGAAGGTGGGGGAGGGGTATAGTAAGGGTTTTAAACAGTGTAGAGCTGATACGAAAATCCCACAACCATTTCTTACACGCGAGCTATTATCAGTTACACACAGACACACAGACACAGACACACACATTATCTCCCCAACCTTAATTAAAATAAGGATTTAAAAATAAAAATGGAGATAATAATAAAAAGGTCTTTTATATACATATATATGAGTGTGTGTGTTTAGAGAATTCGTTTGGAAACACCCCCCCCCCCCCACCCCAGCAAAAATCTTGCCTATCCTTCTGATTATGGTTATGCTTAAGAGGGATCGCATGCCCAAAGTTGTTAACTCAAAGACCTAGAAGCTTAGCTATCGTTACTACTTCTAGCTCTAGTTGAAGGGTTCCTTAACGCACAAAAAAAAATTATAAATAATTATCTTTAAATGTATATGTTAAATGCAAATAATGAGTACCATTTCAGTTTGGCGGAAGACATTGTATATATAGATATTAGATAGTATATATGGGCCTTTGAAAACTTTTCTTTAGAGCAGTTTCCGATAACTGGAAGTGGTATTTTACTCTATTTCGGTCTGAACATGATAAGTGCTGTTTAAGGTGGTCGAATACGTATTGTATGTAGATCTATTATATCATATATGTAGGTTTCTATAAAATTGTTACCGATTTCAAGTACTTTACTCTTCTTTCGATTCCTCTAAACCCCTTTTTATAGCAGCGTATTCTTAGAAATTTTAGCATGTAGGTGTTTTATCGAAATACGAGTGGTTATCTTACAAACCTGCCTATGCCATACCATAACTTACTCTTATATAACATTACACAGGAAAATTTAGGGGAGGTCAATACCACTTTAAAAAATACATTCTAGTTGTTTGTTTTTTTTAAATCGAATTGCTACAAACGCCTGCGCACCGATTGAACTCAAAGAATGTATGAATTAGCGCGGAAAGATTAGTTTATACATACAAGGTCCCTAATCTTCAATGCAATTTTTTTTAAAAAGCTACACATTTTTTAAAAAAAGGATTATAAATATGTATGTTTATAACAACAATCCATACAGACTTTGAAGGGTTGAAGCCTTAAGCAAACACAAACACAAATCTTGTAACACTACTATGGTCTACTTTTAAAGTTCGAACCCTCTCTATCGCCTCGAACTTTTCATAAAAACACATCGCCTATTTGGTCATTCCGCGATCTACAAACAGTGAAACAGTTTCACTCCAGCAACACCTAACCCCCACCCCCTGCCCTACACAAAAAAACATCCCCCCCCCCCTTGCACAAAAGGCGCACACATACACAACATTAAACCAACACTACCGAAAGTAACCCACAGTGCTCCATGAATGATCGCAGGAAAATTACTGCTGTGTGCGTCTATTTTTAGCGGAGGTTTTTTTTTTTTTTTTTTAAACAAATAGTCCCGGAAACAAAAATAGAAAGACGTAGCAAAGTGGGCCCTTTCCGGACTTTTTTTTTGTTTAGTTTGATGTGGAGGTGGACGGCGGACTATGAATGAAAATGAGAACTACTTTATTAACTACTTCAAGCTTGTGGAACACGAGCTTTGTGTATCACTAATTAATTACAGTTATACCTGACCTCTGAGTTATCATGTTGCTTTATTTACTTTATTAAATTGAAATAACTTCAACATAGGGCGATTCTGGTTTACATTTAAATTATGAAGTTAATAGGGAAACATTTAAATTAAATGTGAAAAAAAAAAGGGGGGGGGGGTAAAGGGTCATCCGTAAATGATGTCACGCTTTTTTTTTTGACGATTTTTTACCCCTAAAGTGACGTCACACCACAGCCTACAAACCCCCAAATTTTGTCTGAACTCTGTCAAAATAGAGTATCAATTCCTATTACAGTTTATCAAAACAGTTTTCTAAACGCGAAATATCGTCTAAAATTCGTTTTCTAAAATTGCTTTTTTTATAATGCAAAAGTGTGACGTCGCACCATCTGAACCCCCCCCCCCCCCCCCCTCTCCCCCTCATCACACACCGTCACAAAATTACGCCCCCCCCCCCTCTCCCTACGAATTGGGGATGGCGGCGGCACACACATATGTGGATAATCTTGTGGTGTAAAAATGTGTGTTTTCCTAACATTACTGAGTGTTAAGTAAGTTCCACGTAGAGACCTTGTGGGTGACAATCTAAGACAAACGACATTTCCTTGACCTACCAGAGCGGCTAGCGTCACCCTGGCGAAATAGAGCTTTCAGTAGTTATGTTGACCCATAGTGACTAGACTAATAAAGACAGACGTTTTTTGTATAAACTCTGTTAAAATATCATTATATTACATATTTATATTCAAACAATGTACCTATATCTACTTTTTGTGTGGGTTTTTTTTTATAAATCGGAAACACACACTCCTTTTTTCTGTCTAAAAGTTCAAGATATAGATTCTATACTGTGTTTAAATATTATTGTCCATTTATGTCTGGGTAACTGACTTAGGTCTATATCATCGCTAGATAACAATTAGATAATAGCTGTGATAAAAGTTTCCTCTGTTCTAATTATAATTGTTTAATGTCCTATATGTTTGGGTTGCTAATATAAATGTACACAGTCACAATAAAATAAACGGTTGTAGCCTCTTACAGGTGATAAAGTGAAATATTTTTGTGGTTAAGAACATAGAGGCCCATACTGGCGTCGAGATATCGAATCTAGAAAAAGGCTTAGCCTCTAACTGAAACCACAAATGTGTTTTTATTTTTGTTAATTAAACATAGAAATTTTAGAAATAAATAAATAAGTAGGCCTAAACCAATTTTAAAAAAAAACAAACAACCTTCCGGAATGGCATAACAAAGTTGCATCCTACCCCCCCCCCCCCCCTAACCTTAATTAAAATTAAAAACGGAAATAGTAATAAAAAAAGTCTAAAACTAAAAGCAACAACAGCGAAGTGTGTCAAGCTTTCACTACTAGGCCTACACGTCAATGAAACCTTGAACACTATGCCGTCTCGCGCATGATATCCTGCGCATGACATGGTGTGAATGACAAGATGTGAATGACCCACTACGCATAAAGTATCTAGAAAAGATCACTGCATGAAAATCACGACGTCACTAATGCTAGACCTACCTGTTTTACCTAAGATGAACAATAACAAAATGGTTTTTAGCAAATGAAACAGATAAGGCTTTTTTAAATTATTTCACATCAAAATAATTTACAACTAATTAGTGGTTCGGTGTGAAATTAATGTAACGTTCAATTTGACGCCTTATTTTTTTAAATTTCTAATATATAATTTATATAAAGAACCTAATGCTAACCTGAATCCTAACCCACAGTCATGAATACAACACTGTATCTTAGTCAAGCGTGTAGTGTGCCCACGACAGATGCTTAGAAATAATGGGAACACAACACAAGTGACACAACAACAAAACAACACACACAAAAACAGCACCGTAAAGTAAATCAACTTGGCTTTAAAATAATATTAGCAAGGACAACTTAATGTAAGATACACATTCAAAAATAAAATAAAAATAATACACACATTTCTATCAAGAATTTGGCTACTGTTTTATTTAACTTTGTAACGCATTTTCTTCCCTTTTTTTTAACTGTTTACTGTAAACACATTATCAATGAAAAGACGATTGAAGAGGTGGGATGTAGGGGGGGGGGGGGGAGTAAAATGGTCACAAGAAGGTCACTCGATAAGTTACGTTCGTAACCGGGATTCGACGCCATTATTAATGCGGTCAGGTCACGTGATACTCATTCATATGAAATATGCTAAGTAGGCATTTTGTGCGGTGGTGAAAAAAATAGTTCCAAACAACAGTCATGATTTGCTTCGATCGTTTTAAAAATGCAAAAATAGCATTAGACAGTATACATATTAGAAATAACAGGTTCTTTATTCTATTGTTGCTTTTTGTTTAAAATATATTACTTCATTTTACTTTAAAATACACAGCTTCAGCCTTCGCAAAGCTCTGCCGCAAACGTCACCCACTTAGACGGCCTAGCGAGCGTTTCATTCATCTGCCTAGGCTTAATGTATGCAAGAAAATCCCTACGCCGCATCCGCCACTCCATTCACGGTGGGTAGATAGCATAGCCGACGCTGGAGCATAGAATCATTTGTTAGGCTACATCTGCGCGAATGGCGGTGCTGGACTACTGTTATTTTAGAATAAAGGTTTCCATACATTTTATTTTGTATTTAACTTAGTGCCTTGGTTATTTCTTCTTAAAAACCCAGTGTACATTTCATTTTTTGTGCTTGGATTTTGTAAAGAGCTGGATTTCATATTTTGTTCCAAGGTAGTGTACTACTTGACTAGACTAGAGTCTAGCTAGCTAGAGTGAAGATCGAGCTGCCTTTGCTTTGATTTAAAAAAAAAAAATAGGCCCACAAAATAGAAATCTAGAATTCTAGACTATTGCGGCCTGTTATTGTGATTTGACGTCGTTTAATGCTAAATCTAGATTATAGATCCTAGAAATCTAGATTTCTTGATCTAAAATCTTGTAGACTGGTTTAGTTTTGATTTGTTTGTGTGTTTGTTGGTTATAAAATATAATCTTAAATCTAGATTCTAGACTAAGATCTAGAGACAGTTTTATAAGGTGTTTTATTTCATCAAATTAAAAGCCTGAAAGTAAAAGTCCTAAAAGGCAACCAAACACAATTGTTAATCTAATTTCCCTGCATTTGGATTGTTTTTACTAGAGATCTAGGCTCTAGACCATCTAGATCTAGAAATCTAGAGCCTAGATCTCGAATTATTTGTTAAATGTGTTCCAGACTCTTGATTTTCTAAGTTTTTATTTACTTCATACGCAAGAACACATAGACGAGATCATTCTAGAGATCTCTAGATCTAGATTCTACATCTAGATTAGATCTATCTAGACTAGACCTTAAGTCTAAAGTGTACTTTACTAAGCTGCTATTCCGTTACTAAATCTATGTATTACACGATAGAATCTTATTATTAAATTAATAGGTAGATCTAGAGTCTAGATCTATTCTATATTAGGGCTTAATTAGCAAAATATTCATCCAGATTAGGGACCTACACTATTATTATCTAGAATCTAGATCTAACTAATTCCTGTAGAAATACGGAATCCGGATTTAGAATATAAAGTGCCCTATAGCTTATACACGTGACAGTCTAGATCTAGTCTAGTCTAATCTAGATCTAGAATTTGCTCTAACTTTGGAATCTACTTCCTAATGAACTTTGCTTACTTTCGTGATAGTTATATAAGTAAAGACAGGGTCAGAGTTCACAGTTAATTACTAGTCTACATTTAATTACTAATCATTTAGAGTCGTCACCTGGATGTAGGTTTTATCTAGATTTAGATCTAGAATAAATAGTCAATAGATATAAGGCCCTAGATCATATAACATGAACAAGTTTGTCACCGGTAGTGTTATCACAATTTGCCAAACTAATACTGTTGATAGTGGCTTTAACTTAAGTGTCCTTTCAAAATAAACATTAGTCTTAGCCACTCCGACCTAGATCTAGATTCTAGATCTAACTGAAGATTGTAGGATGCTATTTTATTATATTAAGTAGGCCTAGGCCTATTGGTATATTTAATTTAGCCGAGTAGATCAATGTGTACGCCTGCCCTACCATTCAATATTTGTTACATCCCCACCTACACTTTCATTGATTTTCTTGCACGTAGTTACATCATATACATCTAAAACTTAGATTAGTTCACTTACACTAGACGCTAGATCTAAGTCTTAATCTACAGCTGTGTTGCCTTTTGAAATTTAAATCCCATCTTTGAGTGGGCTTTGTATTGATTTTTTTTTTCTGAATTAACGATAGACCTAAGTTATAGACTCTTTAATCACGTAAGGAAATATAAAGGAAGACAACCCATTTACTCGTGAATTCTAAGAATTGAATCTGTAGTAAGTTGCAGGCCTGTTAATTTATTTTGCTATTTTCCACTTTACACAGAAAATTCCATCCATCAATTAGACCAAATATTCTGTGATTAAAGGCAAATAAAAGCAATGTTGAACACATTAACCAGACATCAGGATTATACGGAAGTTTCTAGTGAACATACGAACCACCTGAAAATTCATTTTGAAAACAGATTTTTCGCACCACTGTGATTCAGTTGATCGCCCGTGCAGGACTAACGCTACGGGGATTCAAGCTTTAGGCTTTGTTTGTAGTTTTCAGTCGTTGTTGTGGATATAACCAAGCAAGCATTACTTTCGGATTTCTTATTTTTGGCTTTAAAAAGGTGAGTTTGCTATGTATTCTATTTCTAGTGTAGATTTCTATATTTTATAAGCAAACGCACGCTATTTAGTGTAATCTGTAAACCTTGTAAGATTTTCTTGAATCTATTAAAATTAAAATATGTTTAGACCTAGGCCTATCCATAGATGATATAGATCTAGATCTATAGGCTATATATCATTTAAATACTGCAATCATAAAATAACCTTTAGAGACTTTATTACTTTTAGCTCTATTTTTTCCAACTGAACTAAAAGTTTGCGATACATAGGTTTCGATTAGTATCGGCCCTCATTTTTCCTAAGGCTCATGTAGCGGTCACCAACCTATTTATTCATAAGTTTTCTAGCATTGCTATCGGCACAACTTACAAGTAATCGATATTAAATATCGACAGCTTACAAATTATGCGATGGTGGGTATGGGTTATGCCTGATTCAGCTAAACAGTCGACTTTATGGCTAAGTTCCCAAACACCATATGTTAGCACAATTTATGATAATGTGATAAGGCAGGAAACAGATTCAACCCTCAAGCATCTACTTTTAGGGTCGATTTTCGCCAATTTTCAAAGTAACAATTATTGACATATTATATATCAATTTTGTTGCTTAACAATCGAGGAATTCAAAAATATAAAAATTAATAGCACTAGACATTTACATCACGTTCAAAATGTAGATTAACCACACTCACTCAACTGAGATTTTTTTTTACATCTAAATGTAGTGAGGTCTAAAAATCCACGAAATTCACAAAATTAACAATATAATTACACAGAAATGTCACTTAGGCATACATTTATTTGTAAATGTGTCAAACTTTACAAAATATACCAGTTTATAGCTTATTTCTATAATTATTCTTGAGAAAAAAAACGACCGCCCTCCCCTTTAAAATTCTGGCTTTTAGAAACACTCTGGGGAAGAAAAAAATAACAGAGTTAAATATAGAAGGTCTATATAAAAAACATAATTAATAAAATATGTCTATATGCCAATTTTTAATATAGTTGCAGCATTTACATGGCTAATTATAATTGTTTAGTACTTTAAACATTAATTTAAAGTTACGACTCTCTGTGGCGTCTTTCAAGTGTAGTGTCAGTGTAGGAGTGTAGGTGAACAGGGTGTTAGGGCCTGATACGATTTCATTAGAATTGGTAATGAACAGAATGTATAATTAGAACTGGCATATAAAAACAATGTTGATAATAGATGCAGTTGTTTTAATGCTACTTATAATAGATCAAAATGACAAACATAATTAAAACCCAAGAATCTGGAAGCGCTGACCTCATTTTACTGACACGGTTGTCAAATAGTAAGTAGATCTAGATCTAGATCTAGATCTAAAAAATAGATCTAGATTTACGTAATTTTGAAAATACGCTAGATCTAGATGCAAAATCACTTTTAAAAACTGAAGTTAGTGATTAGATCTATAATGAAATTGAAATCAACAACTGATATGTAAGTATCTTTTGATCTAAAAAAAAATACGCTTAGTTCTAAGAAAAAAAAAATTCTATGGTGTACTCGATCCCTATCCCAAAACGTGCCAGCCATATCGCATGCGTAGTCAGCTACTCAGCTGCTTATCAAATCGATGAATTTTAAAATTATATAATAAAGTAGGTCACCCTAAAAAAAAAGAGTAAAATGGCTCCCGTTTTCACGACAGTCGTCACTCGATTCATAATTTACAGAGTTATAAAGTTCTACTTTCTTTTGGCTATAGATTTAAAGAAATATTAATTTGTTATTTCTCATGCGTTCCAACAATTGTATCTAATTTTAATAAACATTGGATTAGTAAGGACTCGATTCTTTTTAGAATTAGCCCTCGACACTATACAGACTATTGCGAAGAAACAGACTCGCGCGAATGTCGTGCGTAAGCTGGTTCAGTGGGCGAAGATTAGAACCCAATCAGACGGAAAATTTTTACTTTGAAATAATTACATTATCAATTAATTTCGATTTAAAACAAATGGCTTAAAGTCAAAAGTAAACTAAAATTTAAAAACTTTGTTATTCGCAGTGTACTCAAGATTCTCGTGTTTTAAAGATAAGTCTAGTTTTACTACGCGTGCGTGCATGGTGCGAATATCGATTTTCCCCGACAGAAAATCATAAAAAAATTTTTTTAAAGTATCTACGGCAAAATAATACTTATATTTTACAGAATTAAATACATTTAACTAAACTGTTATTTAAGTACATGCCTCGGAGGAAAAAAATACAATTTTATATCCGTAAAAAATTAACTGAAATCCCCGCTTTCAACGACGCCGATGTGTCGTAATTATGGCCATTCACTTTGTTCAAATTAAAGTAAAAAACACATTCAAATATACTTTTTTTTACTTTCATAATTTACAGCAATCATTTCTAATGAAAAATCCATAAAAATAATAGTTATTTTTACAAAATAGTATTTCTTACCTTATTAGTGCAGTACACGTACTTTTCCAAGTAGATCCATTCCGTCCAGATTTGCATACTTCGCATCCTTCGCCGCGGCACAAAATGTCATAAAAAACGTATTCCACAAAAATGTTGCTAACGAAGCTTGTAAAAACATAGCTCTATTTATCAGTATAAACAAAATCCCCGAACGATGTCTGGTTAGAAAGTTTATGAACGGCGAAGATCGAATATGCATTTTCCGGTACTAATCTGTTTCCTGCCATAATCATTATTTTCAATTGTTGTTTTAAACTCATTAATTTTTAATTGTTCTAATATTATAAATACTGCACATATTATTATCGCTGTTTACCATACAGTACAGTAGAGGGGGAAGGGGAGTATCGCCCTTGCTACCTAAATCAAAACAACCTTCAGCCCCGGTAATGTTTACTATTCTGGCTCCATTCATTAAGGCCAAACCATTGAGCATACCTTGGTTCTCGGTTTCTAGTCAAGCCGTTACTAATCCTTATTTATGTAAAGTCAGCCAAGAATGGGAGCTGACATTACAAAATCCCCTGCACCTGTGCCTTCAATGCGTTACTCATTTACTTTTTTTTTTAGTATTCTTTACATGGTTTGGTTTGAATAGAATTTTTTTTTTATCGCACCCAAATAGAAATTTGTAACATTCATTATGGCCTGTAAAAGCGATAGGCCTAGATCTAGATCTATATTCTTTTCTACTTTGTAACTGAATCTTTAACAACAGAACCACACTTGAATTAATGTTTTCAAGGGTTTAAAAAATTTCGTTTTTAAATTTAATGTAGATTCTTAGATCGAGATTCTAGTCGAAAATGTTATTTTAAAAAAACACGGGTAATTAGCATATTATTTAAAAAATTGGATACAGTCGTGAATAAAACCAAATAGAAGGAATTATTCAACTCTGTCTAAGTTGATAGCTTTTTAATAACCAGCTTTTATGAAGAGGGCATGAGATCATGTTTAGATATAGATTATAGATCTAGATCTCTTTTGTATTAGTGTAAGCCTCCTCTCCAGGCTATTTATAGAGCTTGCATGTGTGGTTGGTGCGAGTAACCCTTATTTTGATCTACGTTATTTTTGTTGTTTGCTGGTAAATAGCACTGGTTTTAATTCACCGAGAGAGATGCCAGCAAAACGAAAACGTAAATAACAACAATCTACCGCCGTGAGTCACAATGATAGCGCCATTTTGAACCCACTCACGACCTTGAACTTTGCACCGATGGTGTTACTTATCTATAGTAACCGCAGTTATCGTGCACCATAAGTAAAAAGTTCTGCTCTTGCATGTGGGCTCCAGAAAGAGAAAGTGGCATGGGCCACTTCCACACAATGGAATTCACTGAAGCTAGCTTGTCCTGCCGCAATGAGGTCTATTTTTAGATCACCGTCGAACTTGCGCACGGCTTTCCGTCCATGTAGCCCTGTTCCTGCTAAAATACCGCTAGCACGGATTTTTTTTTTTGTTTAGCGCGGAGCCGTGTTGCAGCATAACTTACTAGCACCGGTACCAGATTCGTGCCGTTTACTTTTATTTTTATTTATTTAAATTATTTTTTTTTAAAGCGTTGATAATTTTGAATGATGGCGAGTTGGTACTAGGTCTACTAGTCTTAAGTGCTAACGCTTATTCTTGGAATTTTTTTATTTTTTTTTAATTGCTCGAAAACGTTTAAAATTTACAAACATAGCGAATTTTTTTTATTATTCTTTTTTTTTTAATTTTTTTTTGTTTGTTTGTTTGGGATTGGCTGAAACTGAAAAATGAATTCCCAGCAAGAGCAGACAACCAGTTTACAACCGTGCAACAGCCCAGGCCCCAAGCCCATCTAACCGTTGCACTCCGTCACCACATGTGTGCAGATAGCTGTGTAGAACGGAGGTCAGCGTGTTGCCCCCCATCTCCCCCCCCCCCCCCCCCACGCCAAAGAGCTCACGGGGTCTAGCGAAGTGAGTCACTGGTTCAAGCTGTTGAGCCGATAACGGCGTTTTAATCGTGAGAATCTTTTTATATGCGCTCCTTCTAACACGGATACGTACTTTGACGTTTAAACATCAAATATTTCCGTCACTTTTCCTAACAATGTAAAATTTTTAAAAATTTTAATCTAGTAAAAAGAGTCTCACGTGTATATTTTGTTTTTATCCAGCACTCAGCCTGAACAAAAACACAAACATCTGCTTATGTATTATTATTTGAAAAAAAACTCAGTTTAGTAAACAAAAAAAAATTAACCTACACACCATAGGCTATAATTTGTGGGTTTTTTTTTCTGGTCTAGGCATATAGATCTACTAGTAATATTTTTTTAAAATTGAGTTTCGAAATGTTTTTGATGAATTTTGTAAACTATTTTATTTTTGAATTTCATTAAGATATTGGTGTTCCGATCTATTGTTTTAAAAAAAATTCCTTCTTCATACTACCATCAAACGTGCATAGACGATTCACTGTCACTGTCCCATTTTGTTGTCCTACCTTTTTTGGTTGGTTTATAGAGAAAAATAAGTTTGTTTTAACTCCTGTATCTAACAAGATATAGATCTATGTAAAAATTAAAGTTGTATATATGTTTTCCGGTAGATCTTGTGTTATATATTATCACAACTACGATGTTTTCTGTTTATTAACACAATCGTATTAATCTTTAATTTAAAAAAAATCTTTTTGATTTACGCACTGTAAAAAATTGGTAGAGGGTGTTTGAAATGTGTTGGTTTATTTGTCCCATGTTGAAAGGCTGTCATTTGATTTGTTATGCACAAGGCTGTTATAGTTTAATTTGTTGAACATAGCTGTGGGGGACGGCGTGGTACAGGGCTAGACGCTACACTGCTAACCTGGGAGTCTAAAAGTTCGAATCCGGGTTCAGGTCAGGTAATCGTCCCTGGGCATACCGTTGACCACACTATCCCTTCATATGCCGAGGACATAGAAACAAGTCAACTCTACTTCACCATGAACCGGCAAGTTCGAAAAGGGGAAAGCTGCCCACAAGTTGTACCCTAACACAAAGTATATGCTTTAAAGTTTCAGTATGACTTAGCTGGTTATATATTTTATTGTTTCGTACCAAATAGTTTCAGTGTTGTGCACTGTTGGTGTTTGACCGCGTATGCTACTCACTGTCCAGGCACCTCTCTGGGTACGGTAGAATCTCTTCCCCTCCCCCTCAAACGAGGGTGTGTGTATTTGAAAGAAACACTTACCAGAGGCACCTGCCGCGCTTTAGCCAGAGACCCTGAAATGTTGTTTTTCTTATATAATGCTTTAATGCGTTGCTTGTTTTTTTTTCTCCTTGAGAATTGCTGTGATAATACTCAGCATGTTCGCTGGGGTTTGTTAGATTTAGCCCGTTTCAACCTCACCGCAATCAGCCCTACCCCACATTAGTTGATTACCCAACTGCAGAGGGTTGACGGTTAGGCTGTAGTACCTTCAACATTCCCCCCTACCCACATACACGTAAACGAGCTGAAATCAACAGGCAGTTTCTTTTCATTGATAGCACTGGGCTATGGCGCAGTAAAACACGTTTGGGAAGGAAGTGGATACCACCCTTTGTTCGTTGGATCTAACGGTTTAAAGCGTAAATTAAAGGATGGCACCATTCGACAAACTATTCATGCACCTTTTACATACACACACACACACACACACACACAATTTTCAAGTAGTTTAGCACGGCTACACTGGTCTACTTGTATTTTACCAGCATGTTAACCAACACAAGTTTGTATACAAATGAACTGTGCTGATTTCGTACACATTTTAAAAAAAACTGTATTCGCGGATTCGCGTCTAGCAGACTTGAACGTCTTACGATTTACACGCCATAAAGGGTCTATAAATAGAAACGGGAATAACATTATACTCTTAATTGCCAGTTCTGTAAGGCTGCCAACAGGCTAATCTTTTCTACACAAATAAAGCGCTGTGTATAAGAGAACGGGGTCCCGGAGGTAGGGGCCGAGAAGGAGCAGCGAGTTAGGAAATATTTAACCTTTTCCCTTTGCTGAGTGAAATGTTTCTTAGACTAATCCTGTAACATTAAGTTTTTTTTTTTTTTTAAATGAACATTTGCTACCAAATAGAAAATCATTCCTATTACGATTAAACTCAATCAATGCTGATTTAAAATTCGTTGTTTCATAACTGTTTTATAATTTGTAAATGAACAAACGCTGTTTTGACAATTCAAAACGTAAACAAGACTGGTCCGATATTTAAAAGCCTCGGTGTGTTCTCTATTCACACACCCCCGCACAGTAAACAGTTGAATCGACCTGGTCCGGAAGTACAAAGGGAGGTCACCCTTAGTGGCCTTATTTCATGTAAATTGGGTTACGAATGAAACGTCTGTTCTCTCACGTAGACTGGGATCTCTATTATTAAAATCAAGATTCTAGATTTAGAAAATATCTAGACATCTAGAATCTAGATCTGTATTCGGACCGATTTATGAATTATGTGTGTATTTTGAAGGCTGCAGAATATGCGCTTTGCTGAATATGGTTCGTAGGCTTTATTTAACTTGAGTAGCTCAGTAGACTTAACTTTAAAAACTAATCAATCCACAGTCTAGTCTAGATTCTAGATCTAAATCTAGATTCTCTAGATCTAGATCTAAATCTAGATTCTCTAGATCTAGATCTTTCTAGATTCTAGATATAAGATTATTCTAGATCTACTCTAGAATCTAATCTAGATCTAGAATAGACTAGATTCTAGATCTAGCTAGAATGAGAATCATTCTAGAGTCTAGAGCTAGACTAGATTCTAAAACTTAAAGCTTAAGTAATAAGTTGGCCTGTAGATCTAGATCTAGATTTAAATCTAAATCTAGAAAAAGATCTAGATCTAGATATAGATTAGTATAGATGTTGATTTCTAGATCATGTAACCTTCCTTATTCTAGATCTTCATATTATATTATTCAAATTATAATCTTCATAATAAAAAGAGGGCTGAATAGTAGATCTAGTAGATATATATATTCATCTCGATATAGCACTGGAATCTAGCTTAACACAAATCATTGAAATTAACAGATACCAAAACTAAATCCTCCCCAAGCTTAAATCCTCATCACTTTCTATATTTTTAAGAAATATAAAATAAAGTCACTATTTAAAAAAAAAAATCACTTATACTTCCCCTCCCCCCCCCCCCCCTTCTACAAACCCTTATTTTATGAATGATCCCTTTGGGCATCTTAATTTGCTAATTTATATTATTTTATTTCTAGGCTATACACCACATAATAAAAATGATTGGGAAAAATTAACAGATGCAGCTAACTTGACTACTTATACCGCACCAGGTGACACCATTTAGGGGGGTGACACCAAGGCAAAAAATAGCAAAATATATAGTGAAAAATGATAATTCAACTTAATTAAGTGATTAATTCGAGTGTTAAATAGTAATTTAAGAGGTGCAAACAGAAAGTTTTTTAGGGGGGGTGCAAATTGAAAGTTTGTCCACGGGAAGGATCGCTACGCCTCTGGGGGGGGGGGGGGCGACACCATTAAGTGCCGCACCGGGTGACACCCGACCTCGCTACACCACTACTTATACCCTCTAGCAGTTTGCTTAGTCGAAATCAGTGTAACTTTAAAAAAAATTGTTGTGTGTTTGTTCTGTAGTGACATGACTTGTAGTTAGTGCTCTCTGTTTTGTTTACTATTCTAAATTATCCTATTTATTCGAGGGGTTATGTATATTAATTAACCCTTATTTTAACCATACCATTTATTCTGAGTAATACTACTTCTTAGAACATTTTTTTTGTAGTGGGCACAGTTAAAAATAATAACATTTTACCTAAAGGTAAACTTGTTATAAGCATATGACATGAAGTATAAAAAAGTGTGAAATTTTACAATTTTTCCAAAGTTAACCAAAATATTCAATAATTAAAGAAATTAATCAGTTTGGGGTATTAGGGCTAGAGATAGTGTTGACTGTGTTAGTAATATTTGTCAAACAGTTAAGTGGTATAAACCTAAAAAAAACATATCTTAGAAGAGGCATAAAAATAGCTTTATCAAACAAGAATACCCCAGTTGGTCAATGGACTAAAAAAAAGTATTAATTAATTCTGCCAGTTTAAGTAGGGGATGACTGCAAAAGGATTATATAGCAGCACTCTATATTTAAATACATTTAAAGGCAGTGTAAGGTTCTAATCCGTATCAATAAAGTACCATTAGAAATAGATAACATGTGTTTAAGAGAATTTGTTATAAATGTCTGTGTTAAAAAATAAGTGCTTAGCTGTGTTTAATTAACATTTATGATGAATGAGTCAAGCATTTGCACATTTATGAGGTGGGGGTAGCTCAACTATAATTGGTTCACTTTTTTTTTTCCATCAGTAACTTAAAATACTTAAATATAGATTCATTTCAAATATGGATATAATATATTTGATAATTGCTGTTTAGCAATTTTTATTTAAAGCCCTAACCACTTCTTGTTACAGCTTATATTGCATTTAATGGTAATTTTTTTATAGACTTATAAGATGACATTTATGTTAAATAGGGTAACACGTGGTAGAACTGAATAGCACATGAAAGCTAATTGGAACATTTCAAGTTTTATGCATACTGGATTCGAGGATGTCCCTGAGTTCATCCAGCTCCTACCTGAGTTGAGTCAGGAGAATCAAAGGTGGTAGGGTGTAGGGCTGACCACATACCTGAGTTGAGTCAGGAGAATCAAAGGTGGTAGGATGTAGGGCTGACCATATACCTGAGTTGTGTCAGGAGAATCAAAGGTGGTAGGGTGTAGGGCTGACCATATACCTGAGTTGTGTCAGGAGAATCAAAGGTGGTAGGGTGTAGGGCTGACCACATACCTGAGTCAGGAGAATCAAAGGTGGTAGGGTGTAGGGCTGACCACATACCTGAGTCAGGAGAATCTTAGGTGGTAGGGTGTAGAGCTGACCATATACCTGAGATGTCTCAGGAGAATCTAAGGTGGTAGGGTGTAGGGCTGACCATATACCTGAGTTGAGTCAGGAGAATCTTAGGTGGTAGGGTGTAGGGCTGACCATATACCTAAGTTGTGTCAGGAGAATCAAAGGTGGTAGGGTGTAGGGCTGACCACATACCTGAGTTGTGTCAGGAGAATCAAAGGTGGTAGGGTGTAGGGGTGACCACGTACCTGAGTTGTGTCAGGAGAATCAAAGGTGGTAAGTTGTAGGGGTGACCACGTACCTGAGTTGCGTCAGGAGAATCAAAGGTGGTAGGGTGTAGGGCTGACCACGTACCTGAGTTGAGTATAAGGCTGACCATACAATCCGATGATATGCTGAAATAAAAGAAGCAGGATTTCTACTTCACCTACTATATAGAGTGTTACGTTAAACATAATTACTTACTTTACCATATTTTAGGATTAGTGTTATAGAGTTGAGCTATATTTTTGTACGATGGATACCCGTTATCAAACATATTGTTTATATAATAAAACAAAGTACAAAATGATGTGCATATGAGGAAAAATCCACAATTTTTTTCCCTACTCCTATAGTTAACATAAACTAAAAATGAACAAGACCCTCAAACAAATAGTTACTGCATTTTTTTAAAGTACCTCTAACTGTGTGATAAAGTGTGTTTAGCTAGGCATAATTCTTATGGTCATTAAACTGGAATTGTATGGATGTAATTTATACTCAACCACATTACGTTCCCTTATATTAGTCAGATACCCATCTGCGCTGAATGAAATCAGGGCTAACTAGCAGACTAATCCTGGATTTAAAACATTTTTTTAAAATTAATTAATAGACGCTGAACCTGTGATAATAAACAACAAAAAATAGTTTTTAATTTTTGTATATGTTACATTCATGCAGTTAAAAATAGTTTCTTTCATCTTCTGTTTTTTTCTGGACATAAGTCAAGCTCAATTAATTATATTTTATTTTTTTACTGTCATGCCCCACTAGATTTGTGTTATGCAACATGTATATTGTTGTTAATATTTAGGTAATTGATTGAATCAATTTTAGTGAGTTTCTAATGATTTACAATATATTAAGTAAGCCGTATTGGGGTTTGCTGGTTTTCTTTGTCTTGTTGCATTTGTGTGGTACTGACTGTTGAGGGTGTGGTACTCACTGGTTGTTTGGGGGGGTGGGGGTGGTAATGAGTGGTTGATGGGGGGGGCATATGTGGAACTGAGTGGATGTTAACTGTGTGGTAATGAGTGATTGTTTAGTGTGGTTGTTTGGGAGGGGGGGTTCCTGTTTAAAATGGCTGTCCAGACAATCCTATTAAATGCTGTTATCAACACAATCCTGTTAAATACTTTGCACATTGACACAGCTCATCTTTGCCCTATGTATCGCAAGATCTAGTAACAGTTTTATATTAACCCAATCAATAATGACACAGCAGTGTACTGTTTAGCTGTTTCAAACTTAATTTGAAAGCCTTGAATATGGTAAATTATACTCCTCCAGGTAATTAACCAGTCTATTGAATGACTTTAAATGATGAGTAATATTATCATTAGAAAAGCTTTTTGTTTAAAAAAAAATTAGTGTACTTATTTTTTCTTCTTCTCTGTTCTTAATTTTAATATTGGAAGGTATTTCTTCCTGTACAATTATCACATGTCAACATTTTTATGCAACATATGGCCAATTGACTATGACTTACCCCTTCGTTTCTTTTTTTGGATATGCTCCCGTGGCCTTTGTTAACCCAAGAACAATCTGATCTGCAAGATATCAGTTGTTTGATTTTGGAGTTTTCTCAAGCCAGCAATTTTTTTCGAATAATTATTAGCTTTGTTAAAAGTTTATTATTTAAACTTAACCTTTTTTTTCCACGCATTTTGTTTTCTCCTAATACTTACATTTAGTTTTTTTTTAAAAAAAGGTAAAGGTACCCATTAGAGCTGGATCGACGTGCTCTAGGCCATGCCATCCCATCAAAGCTTTCAGTTTTAATTATAAAAATTTCTACTGTCCTGTTTGTAAAAACCAGTGACTACTTGTTATGGTTAATAATCAACAAGTGCTTTAAGTCTGCTGACGTCAGCAATATCCTCCCCTCATAAAGCTTATTGTCCAGTGTTATTCCCCAGCCATACAAGTTTGTTTTCTTTTCCCACCCACCTTTTCGTGGTTAATGGGGTTAAGTGAGCTAACACCAACCTGCGTCACTCTAATCCTGTTTTATATTTTAAACCCATGAACGTATCATTTAGTGTAATCCTGTTGCATCTTTGACATAACTCAGTTGAGTTATATTAGTATCTGAAAGTAGTTGAATTTTTCTAAACATTGTAATTATAAAAAAAACAGTTGTTTTTGAGCACATAAAAGTAAGCTTGACTAAAAAAAAATGTTAACAGCATGTCAATTACATAGTGAATTAATGTATATATCTCTTATTCAAACCATTATGTTATTTCTTCTTCAGGTTTGCCATCGGTGATAACATCCTTATTCACACAACTATTGTTAAAGGATTCATAGAAGCAGCTGCTAGCTATGTAAGTGTAAAACGTTTTTTTTTTTAAATTTAAAATTACTAGAGGGAAGCTTGTAGAGTATTTTTCTTGTTTTGTAAAATCAGCATGAATAAAATGTCCCGTCCATAAAGGAGATGATCACTTCATCACTTTTTATTAGCCTCTGCTTAAGGAGAAATTGCACGAACAGCACTTTGTTTCAGCTACCTTTATATTCCCTCATGTGTTAGCTAACACTTATAGTGCCTTTGATCCCTGAAAGTCTGTGGGGTAGATAAAGCAGACTTCATCTGTTTTTTTTTTTTTTTTTTTTTTTTTTTTTTTTTTTTTTTTTTTTTTGCAAGAAAGGCAGTGTATCAGAAAAACACTGTAAACAAGAACTTAAGTAATATAAAATGGCTTTAAATTTTTTTTTTTTTTTTTATTATATTATTCAGCACAGTAAAGTAACCAGGAAGAGTTTATAACTGTTTTGTTGTTTTAAAGTGCCTTTTTATTCAACAGCTCAACTAAACTAAAAATTGACTTTAATTATTTTAAAATTTTTTCTCACAACAGCTCAAGATGATGTTTCGTCGAAAAAAAGTATTGCTGGAATGAGAACATCCCTTAGAACTATTTCCCAGCCCGACACATTCAGCAGGCAAGTCCCCTCAGTGATCACATTGGACCAGACCAGGTCTGGTCCTAGGACCACCAATGAATATGTGGATAGCCCCCGCGCTCAGCCTCCACTTCCACTCAAGCCCCAGCTTGTCACACTAGTTGGGGTTGGGAGCAGCTCGCCAGGATTCGCCCACAGGATCAGCCACACCACCCGGGGAGCCCTGACGCCCACCCCCTCACCGGTTGTCTCGCAGCAACCAGCGTCCAAATCTCCGCCTCTGAAGGAACCGGTGAATTTACTAGATGGGACCAGAGGCGGGGATGGGGGTGCCAACGGTGGGAGCGCCCTGGCCAGAGCTGGACTTAACCACGGAGAAGGTATTATTTGTGAGCAGTGCGGCAAGTGTCAGTGTGAGTCGTGCACGGAGCCGCGCTCGCTGCCGTCGCACTGGTGCTGCCGCAACACCTGTGAGGTGAGCCCGGACAACGTGCTGGAGGTGTGCACATGTTTCTGTTGTGTGAAGTGCATGTTCTACCACTGCGGGGCGGAGGAGGATAACCCGTGCTACGAGAACCCGTGCGGGTGCTGTTCGACGCCCCACTGCTGCCAGCGATGGACTGTGATGGGGATGATGTCACTCTGCCTCCCCTGCTTATGGACTTACTGGCCGGCCAAGGCGTGTCTGGCCGCTAGCACTTCCTGCTACAGGAGGTGCAGGCGCAAAGGTTGTCAGTGCAATGTGAAACATGATAAGACTTCTGTGCTTTCAGTTGGAGGAGTAAGTGGCGGAGTCGGTAGCAGTGTAGGTGGAGGCGTAGGCATTGGGGGTCACTCCAAACATTCGCAGACACGGCGGCTTTTGATAGAGTCAGACTCATCCAGTGCGTAATAGTGATATCAGTTTCTTTATTTCTGATTCTGTTTGAATCTCGGGGGTTTATTTTTAAAAAATAACTATTATTTATTATAACTATTAATGTTGTTATTATTATCGCTACTGTTGTTAGTCTATTACTTGTCTATTTGGATGTCCTTTAAGCCACGGTGTACTCTCTACCACTAGAAGTATTACTGTGGAGTTTTTTCTTTACCATGCTGAATATTCTTTGGTAGCCGAGTGAGAACATATTCAATACACAAACCCATGGAGCTGTTTCCAAACAATCATTCGGATTGCATTCTCATGGAGCTTGTTGATATAGACCAATCCTCCTTACTAGTCAATGAACAAAGTGGATATATCGACACTTTTTTCTGTTACCATAGTGATGTATTTAAAACAAAAGTTGGTTTGCTGTTGTTACTTGTAAGTAAAGACAGAAAATTATATTTCAGTTAAACAAAAACATTTTGCTCATATTGAGGTTATTAATTTTTTTGAGAATTATCGAGAAAAAAAAATGGCGGTTGGAATTGTTTTTCATTATTTTTCACTCATGTAGTTGTTGGTTTTATTTAATGACGTTACTTGTGTATTAGTATGCTTCTTTGTTGTGAACTTAACTCATGCGTATAGTGATCAGCTCTTTGGACTGAATTCAACTGAAATGTAAAAAAACAACATGAATTTGTAGTTTAAATTATTGCATTACCTGAGAGGTCAATAGTATATAAATGCTCAAAGACCTGTTCGTGATGATGAGTTTATTAAAAAAACAAACCACAAAGCCGTTTTAGTGCCAATGAATGAAACAACATATAGGTTGTAGTCAAATTAGTAATAGAATCTTGTAACTGTTAGTAGCGTAGATTTTACTAATGTTTATTACAAGCAAAGAATAGCTAGTAGTTCATTATGCTGTTAATTTGTATATATATAAATATAACATTAGTTACAAACCAATTGATGTATTATATGAAATCACATTTTTTTGGCTCTCATTCAAAATCATACATGTAGCCATTGTGAGAATATAAACTTGTATATCAAAAAGACAGTATTTTATTATGTTTTCCAACATTAAAACAATCCCACACATTTTTTTTAAGCTTTCAGTTTAGTAGGTAGTAAGTCAAAAACTAGGACTGCATTAAATAAAAACAACCAGTTTTGTTGCTGGGGTAGTGATCCAATTGATGTAACAGCCATTAAGTTTTTTTTAGACATCATTGTTCATCTTATACCTTGTATTCAGTGAAGTATTAATATTGTTCAAATTTTTTTTCTTGTATCTGAGTTGTAGCTCATCTTTTATTTTGTATTGAGTTATTATCAGCAGTTAATTCAGATGAAAAATCTGTTTTTTTTTTTTTGCGTCAGTGGACTAAACAGTTTTAAAGTTAATTGTTATGTTTTGTATGGTTATATTTGCTCTGTAATTTTAATCTGATGTTCATCAGTTCATGTTAGCTACAATGTTAATATATTCCAATCTTTTTTTTTATATAGAAAAGACCAGATCTTCCTATATCCTATAGAATTATACTTATAAATAACAGGGCTTCTCAAATTTTCTTTTTTTACATGACACCCATTACTAAATTTAGAAAAAAATGACGCAGCCCTAATTTTTCCCCATATATTAAAATGGATTCGAGACAATATTTAAATTTCTTTCATCCAACTGTTGTACAATCCAGTCTGGGGTCATGGCGTTTACTTTGAGAACCTCTTCATAACCATGTACCTGTGTTTTTCGCCTCAGTGTTGATCACTGTTCAGTGTTACTTCTCCTATTTAAATGGCATTTGTAGACTCCCACTACTGTACATTACAACTACATTCATCCATGTTGAGTATACCATTGTCCCCCTTCTCCCCCTCCCCCCAGCGCTGCTCACACATACATACGTGCTCTGGTTAAACATACACAACTTCACATACATGCTGGTTGTCAATCGACAGTGACCACTTTTTTAACAGTTTGACTCTCATAGTAAAAGAAAAAAATTAAAGGAAAATCTAAACAAAAAAACACAAGGCATCTAAAGATAGATGACTTTATATAGGTTGTAGTTGGTAGTTTTCTTCCTGTTCTATCATGAGCTTAGGGTCTATAGTGACTAGAGATGGAGAAACTAGTTCTAATAAGCAGTACAATAACTTTCTTTATGGTCCACAGTGAATGGAAATATTTATTATTTATTTCACTTTAATCCTTCACAATGAAACAAGTATCTCTAGAGGAATGCTTTAGTCCACTGTTCAGCATCATCTATTGGCATATGTATATATATGCATCTATGTTTATACACATGTTGTTATATTTAATATACATAGATGCATATATATAAACATGATGAGCTTAAACCACGCCAGTACCAGCGACTCTGTACGGTCTTGGTGGCTCATTAGTGTCTGATGTGCATGGAGTTGTCTGGCCATCATTTGGTCATTTACAACACTGGTCAGTGATGTCCGAGTGGTGGACTTTGTTGTGGTCATCTACCACATTGGTCACTGATGGACTGTTGTGGTCAGTGATGGACTGTGGTTGTCATCTACAACATTGGTCAGTGATGGACTGTTGTGGTCATCTACAACATTGGTCAGTGATAGACTGTTGTGGTCATCTACAACATTGGTCAGTGATGGACTGTTGTGGTCATCTACAACATTGGTCAGTGATGGACTGTTGTGGTCATCTACAACATTGGTCAGTGATGGACTGTTGTGGTCATCTACAACATTGGTCAGTGATGGACTGTTGTGGTCATCTACAACATTGGTCAGTGATAGACTGTTGTGGTCATCTACAACATTGGTCAGTGATGGACTGTTGTGGTCATCTACAACATTGGTCAGTGATAGACTGTTGTGGTCATCTACAACATTGGTCAGTGATGGACTGTTGTGGTCATCTACAACATTGGTCAGTGATGGACTGTTGTGGTCATCTACAACATTGGTCAGTGATGGACTGTTGTGGTAAGCTACAACATTGGTCAGTGATGGACTGTTGTGGTCAATGATGGACTGTTTTGGTCATCTAGAACACTGGCCAGTATGTCCGAGTGCTGGACTTTCTATTGCTACAACAGATGTGATGATACCTGTGTACAGTCTTGTCAAAAGCTCAAACATGTGCATAGACAGCTGGGTTGTACTTTAGTAAGGCTGAAGAACTGTTGGCTGTGGGGGCTAATGCTAATGATGGTGGTAGTTCATGCTAGTCTAGAGTATTGTTTGGTAGTGGTAGCTAAGGCTAGGTTAGTTTGGTCTTGGTAGTTCAGGCTAGGACATTGTCTAGTAGTGGTAGCTAATGCTAGGTCAGGATGGCAGTGATAACTTAGGCTGCTGTTCGTTTAGTATTGATAACTTACATGTTTGCTAAATGTAAAGCACTGTTTGGTAATCTTCTTTTGAATTCTAAGGTTAAGAAATGTATCCCAAGGAAGTCGTTTTGGTAACTTGCATTGACTATAGTGTAACTTGCTTGGCAAGCATAATATTTGGTAAATTTCTGTGTTCAGGTAATAGGCCAACTTGGAGTATTTTTGTGTAGGGTTGTGTTATGGGGTTCTGTTTCCATAGTAGGAGTAGGGTGATGAATATTTTAGCTGAAGTTGGTTGTACAGTACATACAATGATTTAGATTGATACTGATCAGAAAAAACTAGCTCAATGTAAAGCTACAGCATACCTGGTGATCTATCGTTAAGATACTTAGGTGTTTCCCACACCAGGTCTTTATATCTTCCATTGGAGTCACACAACTCAACTCAATTAGGTCTTTCCATTCATTGGTATCTAGTCTGGCTGTCGTGTAGACAAGGTCTCAGTACTCAAGATTCCTACTCCTCTAGACTAGTGTTGTATCATCTTGGCAACAATATACGTGTAGCCCATTCAAATCAGCATTGCGTTTTATTTTATATTTTTGTTCTGGTGATATCCCTCGGATAGACGCATTCATCATATCCCACAACGCTGCAGGATTCCAACTCTAGTGACCTACGGCTTGCTCTTGTTATCTGCTGTTCTATGACTGCTTTAATAACAGGACACATTTTTTTCTGTCTGCCAGGGATGTAGTCGGTAGAGGGGGTCATTGTATGATTAAGACATGACCCCCTCTTTTTTATATACTCGTATACTAGATAACCCTGTCGTGTTTCATATAAAATATCAAAATTGTATAGCTAGATGGTTTATTTAAAAATAAATTGAAATGAAGGTTGTGTGGCCTTTAGGCAGAAATGTCAGTTATGTGAGTTGGGGTTCTGTTGAGGGGTATAGATGTTGGAGATTTGTGAGCTGGGGCTCTGTTGAGGGGTGTAGAGTGATATGAAGATTACAAACACTCTACTGTGATATTTGTTTCGTTGGAATTTTTTTTTTTCTTTCTTCCCTCCCAGTTTTACAAAAGTTGTCGTCAAGACTTTTGTTACGTTATTGAGTGTCATGTTATCAAACAATCTGATAATATTGCCATGCAAATGTAAAATGGAACATGTACTATATGTATGGTTGTATTAAACACACTGTAAATACTACCATATGCCTTGGTTGTTTTTGTATTATAATTAATTAGAGAATTTGATTATTATAACGGTGATACAGACAGTGCCATGAATTGTCATTTCTACAGGATATGAACTAGTTTAGTCATTCAGGCAATGCTATGACATTACTACAGGATATGATCATATGTACTAGTTCGGTCATACATGCACTGTTATGACATTACTACAGGATATGAAACTAGTTCGTTCATACAGGCAATGTTATGACATTTCTACAGGATATGTGAGCTAGTTCAGTCATACAGGCAATATTAAGCCCTTTTTTTTACTTTCTCGTATATACGAAGTATAGAGAAAGTCTTGTAATCTCACTGATACGGAAAAACATAATTTTGCAATCTTGTCCGTATGTCTGTCTGTGTGTCCGTGTGTAAACACAATAACTTGAGTACCGTTACAGCTAGGTTGATGAAATTTCATATATAAGTATTTTATCAAAATCGTAGATCCGTATCAACTTTTGAGCGATTTCCGATAACCGGAAGTGGTACTTTTCCTACTTTGAATTTTTCAAAAGCCTATAACTTGAGTACAATTTCAGATAGATAAATGAAATTTCACATGTAAGTAAAAGATCTAATTCTCTACCTTCTGTTAAATTTTGAGTAATTTCCGTTGACCGGAAGTAGTAATTTACGCTACTTCCTATTTCTCAAAAAACTAATGTAATTTTTAAAAGTACTAATAATATTGCGCACTATTATGCGCTTTTTTATTTGGCGTTCACTTGGTGTGCAATTAATTTGTCTAAGAGATTTTATTCTATTTTTAAAACTTTAAGTATTTAAAATGGATTAAAAATCATGTCTATAGCCCGAGTTCCCATCCCCTGTTATTTTATATAAGAATATTCGAGAAAGTTTAGGGGAGATCACTCCCGGTTTATTTACAGGATATGAACTAGTTCGGTCATACAGGGAATGTTATGGCATTTCTACAGGATATGAACTAGTTCGGTCAGGATATGTTAAGCCATTTTACAGGATATGTGAGCTAGTTCGGTCATACAGGCAATGTTAAGTCATTTCTACAGGATATGAACTAGTTCGGTCATACAAGCAATGTTATGGCATTTCTACAGGATATGAACTAGTTCGGTCGTACAGGCATTGTTATGACATTTCTACAGGATATGAACTAGTTCGGTCGTACAGGCATTGTTATGACATTTCTACAGGATGTGAACTAGTTCAGTCATACAGGCACTGTTAAGCCCTTTTTTACAGGATATGCACTAGTTCGGTCAGGATATGTTAAGCACTAAGTCAGTCATTCAGCTGCTAGGCACGCGTAGTCCACTAGACCGTTCCTTTACCCGACAACATATTTGGTACCCTGTCCCGGCTACTATGTGGAATACACCCGAACACTTTTCATAATGGGAAATACTATTATTTTTTTTTCTAATTTCTGGGCAAATATATGGGTGGATTGTCTCATAGTAATTAAGTCACTTTTTAATTGGCGTGGATGCGTAATTGAAACAGTCATTAACGCTTTTTTTTTGCCTAGAAAATTTTGCTTAGAAAATCACAGGTCGGACCCAAATAAGGAATGTATTAAACACCAAACTTTAAAATTAATAAGTAGATGATGGCATCTAAACAAAAAAGGGATCCTCGACCGCCACTAACGGCGCTGGGGTCCCTTCCTGTTCAGCCCCGGTGCCAGACCTACCCCAGGGCACTGACCCCGGGTTGTGGTAAAAAAAAAAATCCTTTAATCTGTAGACGGTTGTAAGTGGTTGTAGCAGATGAGATCTCTGCCGCTCCACTCACCGGAAGTCTGGTGTGTGTCATGTGACGTGTGTGTGGGGGGGGGGGGGGGGGGTCAGGGTTTCTCCCAGTCTGGGTTGCAAACATGATGGATAGTAGGTTTACAATGGGAGGTTTAGGGATAGTATGTTTACAATGGGGTGTTTCAGTTTAAGGAAGATAGTACTTACATTGGATGTTTCACTTTTGGGATAATAGGTCTTACATTGGATGTTTCACTTTTGGGATAGTAGGTCTTACATTAGATGTTTCACTTTTGGGATAGTAGGTCTTACATTGGATGTTTCACTTTTGGGATAGTAGGTCTTACATTGGATGTTTCACTTTTGGGATAGTAGGTCTTACATTGGATGTTTCACTTTTGGGATAGTAGGTCTTACATTGGATGTTTCACTTTTGGGATAGTAGGTCTTACATTGGATGTTTCACTTTTGGGATAGTAGGTCTTACATTGAATGTTTCACTTTTGGGATAGTAGGTCTTACATTGGATGTTTCACTTTTGGGATAGTAGGTCTTACATTGGATGTTTCACTTTTGGGATAGTAGGCCTTACATTGGATGTTTCACTTTTGGGATAGTAGGTCTTACAATGGATGTTTCGCTTTTGGGATAGTAGGTCTTACATTGGATGTTTCACTTTTGGGATAGTAGGTCTTACAATGGATGTTTCACTTTTGGGATAGTAGGTCTTACATTGGATGTTTCACTTTTGGGATAGTAGGTCTTACATTGGATGTTTCACTTTTGGGATAGTAGGTCTTACATTGGATGTTTCACTTTTGGGATAGTAGGTCTTACATTGGATGTTTCACTTTTGGGATAGTAGGTCTTACATTGGATGTTTCACTTTTGGGATAGTAGGTCTTACATTGGATGTTTCACTTTTGGGATAGTAGGTCTTACATTGGATGTTTCACTTTTGGGATAGTAGGTCTTACATTGGATGTTTCACTTTTGGGATAGTAGGTCTTACATTGGATGTTTCACTTTTGGGATAGTAGGTCTTACATTGGATGTTTCACTTTTGGGATAGTAGGTCTTACATTGGATGTTTCACTTTTGGGATAGTAGGTCTTACATTGGATGTTTCACTTTTGGGATAGTAGGTCTTACATTGAATGTTTCACTTTTGGGATAGTAGGTCTTACATTGGATGTTTCACTTTTGGGATAGTAGGTCTTACATTGGATGTAGCCACATCTACCCACCCTCCCCACCTCCTTTTTCTGGAAACATCTGCTACCGCAGGGCTAGATAGGATGAGGTAGGGAAAAAACCCATGGAGAAGATCAAAGGACAATGAATTGAAGGAGAGAGAACTAACGCTCGACAGACAGAGACGGAATGAAACGGTGCTAACTTGTTGATGCCTCGTGCCCCAGTGGGTGTGTTGAGGGATGATGAATCGAAATATATCTACATCATCAACGAGACCAACCATTTTTAATTATGAAAATGCATTTATGTGCATCCTTGACCTTTATACGCCTTTTATTGAGAGTATGAGTAAACTCAAGCATTCATTGTCATTGTCAGTTAATGCAGTCATCCTCTGTCAGTGTGGGTCATCACATCACCAACAGTTCATACAGAGTTAAGTTTCACGCCCAGCTGTCGATCTCTGATTAGAAGAAAATTCTATTGGCAGGCTTTACCTACCCAGCACGCAGTCGACGGCGACTAGCTGGCACGCAGTTCTAAAGTCAAGCAGCTGAAAATAACAAATCTTTAGGCCGGCAATTGAGCTAGGTCAGAGGATTTAGAAGCTTTAATTCATATATATATGTATATATATATATATATATATATATATATATATATATATATATATATATATATATATATATATATATATATATATATATTTATATATATATATATATATATATATATTTATATATATATATATATATATATATATATATATATATATATATATATATATATATATATATGTATATATATATATATATATATATATATATATATATATATATATATATATACACACATACATAGCGACCCTTCCCGGCGCCCGGGGACAAACTTTTCGATTTGCATCCCCCCCTCAAGATTTCGATATATATACCTAATCAAATATTATAATATTGAAATACATTACTTTAAAAACTGTGAAATGTGGTAAATTGTAACTTTTGGCTCTTCCGTCCCAAAAGGTTGCCGACCCCTGACATAAGCAAACACATTTTTAAAAGTTCACCAACCCGCGACTTCTTAGTTATATCAAAGTTCCGGAGCCTAACATCATGTAAAAATTTAAACATTGACAAGAACTAAACCTACTCCTAATCCCCCCTTACCACAAATGCACTCCCTCTCAACCCCCTTCCCCTATAAAAAACTAAAGACAAACTATATACTTTTGATATACACTACGTATTATATATATATATATATATATATATATATATATATATATATATATATATATTCGTATTCGAATGCATGTTTAAATAGCCATACTGAGCGGTTGCGTGCAAGCTCAGCTTCCGCCCTGTCCATTGGAAATCAAGATGGATGTCAGCTTGGCCAAGTCCATTTTAGGCTATAGGGGTGGAAGGACTTTATTAATGAATGAAGTTGAATTTACCTAGCCCAACAGAATTATCGACGTATTTTTATTTTATTAAAAACACACTTTCGCGGATAATTAAAGCCATATTAATAATACAGTGATACCCAATGAGGCTTGATAAATTCAATACGGTAAATTAAAAAAAATCAATTTTAGCTGGGCGATTAAAAAAAAATCGGATAATACTTCCTGGTTGTCCTCTAGCTTTGCTTGCATCATGTGAGAAGTGGGCCTTTCTGTTGTGAATCAATTTTTTTTTACCATTATTTATACAACGCCAATTATGAAGTTAGTTTTCCAGTTTTGTCATTTGGTTTTATTTTAACAATGAGTCGATACAATATTTTTGCTGTGCCCTGAAATGCTTACTGGGTCTAGCTTAGATAAGCATGTGGGGGTTTAACTTAAGATTAGGATTTTTTGCTTTTGAAATTCTGATGTGTTAGCATTGTTTCTTCCAGACTTTTTTCTCCGGGGTGGGGGGGGGGGTGTACTAAAATTTCCGAGGGGCGGAGGGAGGGGGTAGACTTTCTTCGGGGGGGGGGGGGAGGGCGAAGAGATGCCTGAGTAACCCAACATGCCTATATTTAGTGAAAAGAAATGTTTTTTGGTACACAATCTTCTTGATGTAATTTTAAAAAAAAATGGTAATCTTTTTCATGAAATTGATTTGTTTATCAGTAAAAAAAAGTTTAAATATTATTTATTAACGAGGAAGTTCAGTGTTGGCGTCTGATACTATGTGACCTAGTCGTGAACGAGTGGGTGTTAATAAGTATAACAATGCCTATTGCTCTGTTATAAAACTTCGAATTAGTGCCTATTTTATTATAGATACCTAACTTTAAATATTAATACTATTGTTATTTCTAAGATTTATCCATCAGAATAATACTTATTACCACTGTCTGACAATAGACTCATTCGAAAATAGTGTAAGGATGTTACTCTCGTTAATAGTATTGTACTCTCAGGTGCAGTGTTATGGTCAGAAGTAAGATAAGACTTAGGTTAAGGTATGGGTAAGGCATAGGGATACTTTGATATTATTATCAAGTCACAGTTGTAATTTAATCAACTACCTGTTATTGTACGGACCTTTTAAGAAGTTATAATTATCGTGGGATTATTGGACATTGGTATAACACATAACACCCCCCCCCACCCCCCACCCCCCACCCCCACTCCCATTTATCTTTTATCTTGTACGAGCTCATCTTCCCAGTAACGAATTTGTGACATAGTAACACGGCATATAGTCGAACAGTAGAGCGCTGGATAAAATAATCTCAAGCACAGATAGACCCCAGTCCACCCAATTTTGAAGGGGTACCTGATTCACGTTTAAAGGAAGGTAAATGCGACTGGGTTAAAAACTGACCAAACCATCCCTTGAAATGTAAACGTTACTGAAACTGATAAACAGATTAACTCTACGTCATATATATATAGATAAGAGATTATAAAGTAGAGTTTCATGATATTCACTTTAAAAAAAAAAAAGATAAATACGTTGAAAGCGATACCAAATGTAACTTTTTACGGACATCTTTCTTAGGGAGTGGGGAGACGGGATTGGAAACTTGGGATGGGGGGGCAGTGGCGTAGCGAGGTCGGGTGTAACCCGGTGCGGCACTTAATGGTGTCACCCCCCCCCCCCAGAGGCGTAGCGACCCTTCCCGGGGACAAACTTTCAAGTTTTCGATTTGCACCCCCCCCCCTCAAGTTTTTCTCTATATATTTTGCTATTTTTTGCCTTGGTGTCACCCCCCTAAATGGTGTCACCCGGTGCGGTCCGCACCCCCGCTGCCCCCCCTCGCTACAACCCTCGGGGGAGGGGGGGAGGTGAGGGGACTTAAATTGCAATTCTATTTCGTTTCTTTCAGCTGAGTTATACCGTTAGTGTATTTAAAAACAGTTGTCAAGCAGTATCGAGAATTGAGGTCCTCATTTTTTTAAATCTTAGAAGGTAAGATTCACAGAGTTAGAGTAAGAATGGTATTCAAATAAAGATGGAAGCACAAAGAATAGTGAGCGTTTGGGTATCAAGCGGTAAACTCCAGTTTAGGCATTAACGTTTACTAGGCTCGAATGATACATATGTAGTGGTAGAGATGTAAGGGTACCACAATGTGGTGTTTTTGGTTCGTGTGTGTGGTGTGGGGGGGGGGGGGGAATGGCGGATACTTACAAAAGCAGTCTTTAACATGATAATAAAACGGACAACAGTCCCACAATGTGGTGTTTTGGTTCGTGTGTGCGGGGGGGGGGGGGGGGGGGGCAGATGTGGATACTCACAATGTAGCAGTTGTGGGGGGATCGGGGATGGGAGATTCTTAGAAATGTGGGGGGGGGGGGGGGGAAATGGCGGATACTTACAAAAGCAGTCTTTAACATGAGAATATTTCTCAAACAGACAACAGTGCTAACCAGCACGCCAAGACAAGGGGGGGGGGGGGAGGTAGACAAAAGGAAAACAGCGCCACCCCAGCACACCCCCTCCCCCCCCCCCCCTCCCCCCCCGCCCCCGCTGTGCTAGAGACCAGAAGAATAAGGTGTCATAACAATTTCCAAGTGCACGGCACCGCTGTCCTTAAGTCTGAGATGCCACATTGTTGGAGGGAAGCTGCAAGTGTAAACAAGAAATGGGTGCAAGAGGGATTTTGTCTAGGGGGAAGAAAGTACGAATTATATCCATATCCACATCCGCATCTACTTATATCCATATCCACATCCGCATCTACATCCTCATCTACATCATCTGCATCATCTACATCTACATGTACATTATCTACATCTGTATATGTATATATATATATATATATATATATATATATATATATATATATATATATATATATATATATATATATATATATATATATAAGGAGAAAGGCATATGCATAGACACTCAGACGTGCACACATAAGTATATATATATATATATATATATATATATATATATATATATATATATATATATATATATAGCTACGCATATATAAGACCTTGAGTGGAAATGCACTTCTTGAAATCATATACCTAGGTTCTCTGACGTACACAAGGCAAAGATAGACTAGAAGTGAGACTGTCTGAGACCCACGTACAAGGGTAAAGTAGGCTAAATGTGGATCCACATACATACAGCCTCAGTAGAATGGCATTGTAGGCGTGAGTCAACATACGAACCCACGTACCAAGGAAACAATTGTTCTACAGCGTGAATGAACCACAATCTCGGTGTGTCTGTCTGTCTGTCTGTCTGTCTGTCTGTCTGTCTGTGCTCTCACTTTATTTTTTTTTTAAATTTTGTATGCCGAAGTTCATGTTTTTATTTATTTATTTTGTCTCTTTAAAAAAAAATAAAAGAAGGAAAGAAAAAAAAAAACGAGACAGACTATTTGAGAAAACCGTGGGAGAGGAAAATTGCGGTTGCTTTTTTTTTTTTTAAACTGGCCTCCCACCTTCCCGAACCGCCTCTGTTTCTCTGCGTCGTGCCAAAAATTCCCTCCCCCTCCCCATCCACTGCCTCACCCCTCCCTCCCTTTTCCTCCCGCGTAGCCTGAAGTCTGTTAAAACAAAATCTTCTTCGTCGTTAGCTCCAGCGTTGCCATGACAACGCGCTTGCACGCACTATTTTTTTTTCTCTGTGGTGGAATTGTTTTTGATGAACAGGAACTGAAAGCGGTTCTTTGGCGACCTGAATGGCTGCGTGCGTAGGTGGGTCCAAGTGCCCGGGGGAGGGGGGGGAAGGGAGGGAGGGATGGACATGATTCATAGAGAAACCTGAAATGAAAAATAAGAGAAGTAAACACTGGTGAAAGGAGGCTGACTTTGATTGAGGAGATAACATGGGAGTAGTACTGAACCTTCAGTAACATATATATATATATATATATATATATATATATATATATATATATATATATATATATATATATATATATATATATATATATATATATATGCCTGTTCTATTCATGATTTTTAACATTACTGGAAACAAATATTTTGCTACATTCTCTACAAACTACAAAGAAAAATAGATATTTTAGGATCGCTACGAGTCAATTTTTATTAGTAAAAGTACCGTCACACCAAAGTTATATAGTTACATACAGCCTGATGGTTAGGGTCAACCCTAAACCAGTTAAACCACTGCATCCAAAACAGTCGGGGATAACCTAGTGTATTCCATGAGAGCGTTTGATAGCAACAGCTGTTTAGTTAAACCATTTTGTGTTTGTAACGAACAAAACCATATCACCATCCTTAACGTTCGATCTCCCCACCCCCATCCACCTCCCCCTTCCAAATATCCTCCTCCCCCTCCACCCCTTCCTAGGTCATAAAACCACTTACGGTTTTATTCTGGCATACTTTGGAGAACAAAAAATAAAATACCCAGTGGTAGATGTGGCGGTTGAGATTGGTGTGGTTGTATATGTGGGGGTTGGGTTTGTGGGAGTGAGTGTGGCTGTGTGTGAGGGGGTTGCAGATGTAGATTTTGGGACTCGTGATGTTGACAATGGTATGGAGGTTTGACAAGAGAGGTTATAATTGAAAATAATTAAGCTGTTTTTTTAATGAAAAGGGCCATTGTGTAATATTTTTTTAATAAAGAAAAGTAATTGAATACAATCTTTTTTTTTAACGGTTAAAAAGTTATCTTATTCAATAATCTTTTTTAATTTTCTACAGAAAATATTTTTTAAAGTCCGATCGCTTAAAATAATATAAACTATTGTAAGCTGGCTGAAAGGTGGTTGTGCTAAGTTTTAAAAAACGACCCAAGGGAAACAACTTCTCTCGTGAAGAGGTAACTCATGACGTGGTCTGATTGGTCTAAACACGAGACCAACTCGAGTACCCGCGTACCACTTCCGGTCTACGAGGTGATAAGAAAGTCGTCTCAAGCAGGATAAGATTTCAGAAGTAGTGGGCCGACTCGTTGGTGATACAACGGGGTGGTGGTGACACCGAAAATGGTGATAAATGTGATGGTGGTGACACACAATGGTGATACATGTAATGGTAGTGACACAAAATGGTGATAGATACACCAAGTGTTGATGCATGAAGGTAGTGGGCTTACACAGTGAATGGCGGTGACACAGAATGGTGATACAACGGATGGTAGTGACATATAGAATGGCAGATACGTGAGATAATGGTAATACACATAATAGTGATACATCAGATGGTAGTGATACATAATATGGTGGCAATACACTGGCGTGGTGGTATTACACAGAATAATGTGATACGGATGGGGGAGGGGGGGGGGGGGGGGAATTACATACAAAATGTTGATACATAGGTTGGTGAAGGCCCTTAGGGATTCATGATTTTTCGGGGTGATACACAAAGGCTGGTGACATACAAAGGGTGGTGATACGCAAGGGGTGGTGATACGCAAAGAGTATTGATAAACAAAGGGTGGTGATACTCAAAGAGTATTGATAAACTAAGGGTGGTGATACACAAGGGAGGTGATGTTGAAAGTAAAGTAAAGAACCCTCCCTCTCTTTCACACTATACGATCCATATGGCAGTTGAGGTAGAGCTCAAATGTTTTTTGGCCTCGATAGTTGAATGGATTGTGTGGTCAGCACTATGTACAGCCGCTTGTACTTTCCACAATATATATATATATATATATATATATATATATATATATATATATATATATATATATATATATATATATATATATATATATATATATATATGACAGTAAGTCGGGCCGTCGTTGAGCTGAAGTCGTATCCATCCAAAAATCAAACGTTCGTTATTGCATGCGTTTACCCAAGGATCAAGGACAGGGTGTCGCGGGGTGGGATAGGAGTGACGGGCCTTGAGGGCCACTTGTAACAAACCTGGTAACACTGTATAGGGGAGGTTAGTGACGGGCGCAGCGATAGTGACATATTGTTTTTTTTTTTATTTTAGTTTAACTGATATCGTCTAGTCCTGTTCTGGTAATTTATTTTTATTCTGATTTGCATTGACATTAGTTTTTTTTTAAATATTTTTGGGCTCGTTGAATGAAAGAGTTGGCAAAGTAACACAGATTGTATTTTTAAAATGTCGTTTTAACAGCTCAGAGGAGCATTTTTTTTTTGGGGAGCGATAAGACGTACTAGGTTTAGTTTCAGAGTTAGAACTAGTCTTGGATTAAATTTAGGATAAAGATAGAAGCCAAAATGAGGCTTTAATAACCTTCTCGTTGTTAGTGTACTAAGAGTAAGGATACGTTACACACACACACACACACAGATATATACACAAAGACACACACACTCATATATATATATATATATATATATATATATATATATATATATATATATATATATATATATATATATATATATATATATATATATATATATACATTACTCGCGTAATATCACAGTCAAGTTAATGTGGCCTATGGTCTACCAACAGAATTTGCTAAATGTCAAGTAAGCTTCCTGAGATTAAGAACTTATGAAAATAAAATTCTGTCGTCCTAAAATTTTACCGTGTTGAATGTCTGGCCACGAACATTAAAACAATTGAATAGTTTAAGGCAAGAACCGCTCTGTCGTCCCCCCCCCCCCCCCACCGAGGTGACGTAACCACGTAGACTTCCGAGAATCGTCCGTCTGGAAATATTTTTCTTTTTTTTTTGGTTCCAGGTTGGGGTGTGGCGGTATTCTTTGTGACCTTAGACTGGGTTGTATTTTTTATTTGTGGTATTTATCCCCCCCCCCCCTGTGCGCTGTGGTAGAAGATAAAAGTGCGAGTTTGTGTGAGAGGAGGGATAAATAGGGGGGGGAATGAAGGGTGGGGAAGGGTGTGGGTTGGAATCGTTGAAAAAGCTTTTGGTACGAGTCAAGTGTATAAAGATTTTTGGATAGGTTGATGGATGTTGTAATAGATCTTTAGGTGGACAGACAGACAGACAGGCAGGCAGGCAGGCAGGCAGGCAGGCAGACAGACAGACAGACAGACAGACAGACAGACAGACAGACAGACAGACAGACAGACAGACAGACAGACAGACAGACAGACAGACAGACAGACAGACAGACAGACAGACAGACAGACAGACAGACAGACAGACAGACAGACAGACAGACAGACAGACAGACAGACAGACAGACAGACAGACAGACAGACAGACAGACAGACAGACAGACAGACAGACAGACAGACAGACAGACAGACAGACAGACAGACAGACAGACAGACAGACAGACAGACAGACAGACAGACAGACAGACAGACAGACAGACAGACAGACAGATGCCCTGCAGTAATTGAAACATGCGGGGCAGCATGCGGGAAATCCCAACCCAGCTTTAAACTAGGTCGTCGCCTGACAGTCACACTTGTGAAATACGAAAAACATGAAGAATGGGAAGATGGCTGGGGGGGGGGGGGAGAGGGGGTGGGGGCAGGGTGTGATATTCTTTGTAAAAGTTTTCCCCATCTGTTCAAGTCACGAAGAGACAGGCGACTGAATTAGAGAGGTTTAGAAATTAGAAGGAAAAAAATTCGGGCAAAGAATGTGTTTTTAATTGAGTGACTTCTAGGTCAGTAGACTGGGGGGAGGTTTTAGTAGCGTTGGCACTGGAATCAGAAGACAGATATTTTATCTGGCGTCTTGGTCATCTGGTGGAGATTGGGTGTAGGGAGCGGTAGTGTGTGGGTGTGAGTGGCAGTGTGTGGGTGGAAATGTGTGGGTAAAAGTGTTTTGTTTACAGTGAATTTATGTGGATGTGGGGGCAGGTGTGGGTGGAAGTGTGTGGGTTAGAGTGTTGGTTTGTCAATGGAGATGTGTGGGAAAAAGTCTTTTGTTTATAGTGGATTTATGTGGATGTGGGGGTAGGTGTTGGTGAAAGTGTTAATGTGTGGGTGAAACGGTGTGGGTGGCAGTGTGTGGGTGTGACCGGAGGTGTGTTGGTGTGTGTGTGGGTTGGAGGTGTGTGGCTGAAAGTGGTGAGTGGCAGTGTGTGGGTTTGGGTAGAGTTGTGTGGTTTTTTATATCTCTAAGCATGAACTTACGTTTTGGTACATGAATTGTTCGAAGTAAGAGTATGTATATTAGCCTATCTATGAGTCTATATATGGTTCCGTATACGCTTTTGTATAATGTTCTTTATATAGGTTTATATATGACTGTGTACACTGGTTTATATTTACGTATGTAAACGCTTGTATAAATGTACACTGGTCTATAGGTACACATATAAGTCATGTATTACAGGATAGTAACACATACGTTTTGCACCTATTTTGTTTTAATCAGCAGTAAATGAGTAGGCTACATTTCGGTAAAGTGGGATCAAATAAAAACACAATTCATTTAGTTAGTGTATTATAGGATCAAATGGGAACACCATTCAGTTACTGTTATGCGTCAGCTCTTTTCATTCTCATTTAAATTACTAACACGAACGTACTAGATTTCTTTTTGTGGCGTAGACATTGGGGACTACTTTTTTCATCTTCTATGTGATAGAAAGTTAGCTAAATTTAGAACTAAAAAATCATAACCATTGTTTAAATAGCATGGATCTTTGTTATCACACTGTCCAGTATAACACAATATAACAAAACCCATCCAATTTGTGTGATATTGTGTGCGCATTCCCTTGCGGTTGTTGCTTGTTCTGCTTTCATATTTCGGCTATGCTATATCTATATCGACTCACTGTATAATGTATAACCACCTCACAATATCCCCACACATTTTGACCAACAACTCACTGTATAATGTATACCCACCTCACAATATCCCCACACATTTAGACCATCAACTCACTGTATAATGTATACCCACCTCACAATATTCCCACACATTTTGACCATCAACTCACTCTATACATACACGTTCCACTCACAAACTTAAACTTCACCCCGTGCATATTTTCCATGCCAAAAAAAAAAAAAAAATCCCCCACCCCTACCCCATCACCACTAAAATGCCATCCACTCACTTTTTCTCTCCATCCCCCCTTCCCCCTCTTGTTTTTATACCTCCGCGGCGCTGCGGCGTTCTTTCCCTCTCGGCTCACGGCACGAATCTATCGCTCGTTCCCACGGCACATGTTTCCAGCCAACAGATGGACGGAACCGGATTGGTAGCGCAACTCTCCACAGATGCGACGCTTGTCTTTAACTCCACCACCCCCCCCCCCCTCCTCCCGGATTCTGGTTTTAGGGGGGAAATATTTGAGGAGTGTAGGAGGGAGGGAGGGGAGAGGAAATAACAAAATTCCAGTCTCTGACACTCTTGGACAGATTTTTTTTTAAAGTGAACGTGGAAATTTGTGAGTACATGGGAGAGTTTTAGAGGACGTGGGTGTGATTGTGTGAGGGTTTGGGTTGTGTGTGAGGTGTGAGCGAGAGGGTGTGGGTTTGTGTGTGAGGGTTTGAGTTTGTCTGTGTGTGTGTGAGATGTGAGGGTTAGAGTTTGTGTGTGAGGTGTGAGGGTTCGAGTTTGTGAGGTGTGAGGGTATGAGTTTGTGTGTGAGATGTGTGAGGGTTTGAGTTTGTGTGAGGTGTAAGTTGTGAGGGTTTGGTTTGTGTGTGAGGGTTTGAGTTTGTGTGCGAGATGTGTGAGGGTTTGAGTTTGTGAGGTGTGAGGGTTTGAGTTTGTGTGCGAGATGTGTGAGGGTTTGCGTTTGTATGTGTGAAAGTTTTGGGGGTTTAAGTTTGTGTGTGTGGGGTGTGAGGGTTTGAGTGTGAGGTGTGAGGGTTTGAGTTTATGTGAGGTGTGCGGGTTTGAGTTTGTGTGTATGCGATGTGGGGGTTTGAGTGTGTGTGAGGTGTGAGGGTTTGTGTTTGTGTGAGGTGGAGGTGTAAGGGTTTGTAGGGTGTGAGGTGTGAGTGTGGGGATGTTTGTGTGTAAGTGGAAGTGTGTGGGTCGATGTAGAAGTGTGTGGATATGAGTGCTGGGTGCGTGGTTATGAGTGGGGATGTGGGTGAAGGTGTGAGGGTGTGAGTCAATGTGTGTAGATGTGAGATAAGGTGTGTGGGGTGTGATAAAAACAGTGTGTGGGTGTGATAAAAACAGTGTGTGGGTGTGATAAAAACAGTGTGTGGGTGTGATAAAAACAGTGTGTGGGTGTGATAAAAACAGTGTGTGGGTGTGATAAAAACAGTGTGTGGGTGTGATAAAAACAGTGTGTGGGTGTGATTAAAAGTGTGGGGGTGTATCTGGCAATGAGATAGTTGAAGATAAGAAGTGGGATTTTTTAAATTTTGTTTTATGCCCGTAAACCCCTTCCTCCATCTAAAACCTGTCTCGTCGTGCCCCCCCCCCCCCACCTCTACCCATCTAAAACCCCTCTCGTCTCCCCCA
>NW_026733547.1:0-2500 GCF_028476545.2 Physella acuta
TATTCAGGCAGCGAGGCCTGCTTTGAACACTCTAATTTTTTCAAAGTAAACGCGTCGGCCACCCGGGACGCTCAGTGAAGAGCACCCGCGGGAGAGAGCCGACAGACGGTAGGGCAGGAGATACGGGCAGTGAGCCGGCGCGAGCCGGACCGCCCGCCTGCGCCTGAGATCCAACTACGAGCTTTTTAACTGCAACAACTTTAATATACGCTATTGGAGCTGGAATTACCGCGGCTGCTGGCACCAGACTTGCCCTCCAATAGATCCTCGTTAAAGGGTTTAAAGTGTACTCATTCCAATTACGGGGCCTCGAAAGAGTCCCGTATTGTTATTTTTCGTCACTACCTCCCCCGTGCCGGGAGTGGGTAAGTTGCGCGCCTGCTGCCTTCCTTGGATGTGGTAGCCGTTTCTCATGCTCCCTCTCCGGAATCGAACCCTGATTCCCCGTTACCCGTTACAAACATGGTAGGCATATCACGTACCATCGACATTTGATAGGGCAGACATTTGAAAGATGCGTCGCCGGCGCGAGGCCATGCGATCAGCACAAAGTTATCCAGAGTCACCAAATGGGACGACGCAACCCCCTTGCGAGGGCCGCGCCGATTGGTTTTGAACTAATAAAAGCGCTCTTCCCGATAAAGGTCGGAGCTTCGATTGCATGTATTAGCTCTAGAATTGCCACAGTTATCCAAGTAGGATCGTGTCATCTAAGGAACCTCGACTGATTTAATGAGCCATTCGCGGTTTCACCATGGGACAGTGTGAACTTAGACATGCATGGCTTAATCTTTGAGACAAGCATATGACTACTGGCAGGATCAACCAGATAGCTATCGTTTGCGAGACGTTTTTCCACAACACATCGCGGGACGGGAGACAACGCTCTAGCGAGAGAACGGATCCCGGCATTCCCGGATTTTTTCACATCGGACCGCTCACATTTCCCCCTTCACCGTAAACACGGCGTCGCCGGGAAATCTCTCGATTTGCATCGAGCCGACTGCGTTTTGCAGACCCGTCGCCCGTTCCGAGGGCTGGGCCAGTGCGAGACTTTTATCGAGCCACCAATACTGCTTGGTTGCGTTAGCACTGCGCGTCGCCGCTGGCTTCACGCTACGGACACGTACTTTTACCTTCACTGGCGCGACCTGCGCGCCGAGCCCGCATTTTACCGGGAAGCTAGTCGGGAGACTGAGCCACGCACGGTCAGATCGGGCACATGTCGCTGGCTGCGAGGGAGCGCGGATCCTAGCGTCACATAGAGGCTTCACCGACACTCACCTCCACAATAGTAGATACAGACCGTTTTAACCGCCGTATTTCTGCCCATACCTCTAGTGTTAAACCGAAAAATCGGGTACATAGTCTCGGGGAGGACCGGGGTGCCGCCCCATGAGGGGAGCCCGCACGGAGGGCGCCGGGGGTGCCGCGACCCCGGGGGGCGGCGCGGGGGTGTCGGGGGCGCATCTACGGGGCTCACTCGCGCGGGCGCCACACTTCCGGGGGGCGCCCCAGGTGGGGTGCCAACTTTGGGCGCCCCCGACTAAGGGGCCGCCCCCACTGCGGTTACACGCTTTACGACCACCCACCCGCGTTCCCCACCCCAGGGGGCATGCGAATCACCCGCCAGGGGCGTTCTGGGACCGAGGGCGCCGCTCCGGCACAAGGGGGAGCCAAAACGCCCCGAGTTCCCCCGCGGCCACCTCGACACCTGGGCGGGCGGCGAGGGGTGTCCTGCGATCGGGGTGGGGAGCTCTACCAGAATCACCCGCCAAACTTCACCGGGGGCGTCTCCCGGCGCCCCTGCGCTCGGGTGACGAACAGCGCCCCGGGCTATCCCGGGCGCCCTATGGCGTCCACCTTCGATCGGAAGGGTGATCTCGACTCGGGCTGAGGCGGGCCACAACAATCCGCGGTCACATCGGAGCCGTCCAGGCTAACGAGGCCCCGGCTCACGGGTAACCCATGGGGCTGGACCGGGAGTCCGCCGTTAAAGAAGAAAGAAATGTAGTGCAAACCAGAACCAGTTTTTTTTATTTATTTTATAACTCGACTAATAATCGTCACAAAATTATAAACTTGGTACCTACGGATAGCCCTGGGCCCAACCTAATACAGGATGTCCATAACTATGCGCTAATTAAATAATTAATGGGTATTAAGGTCGGTCTTAGTAAATTGCTATATAAAGTCTAAGACCAGAACCAGTATTTTAAATTTATTTTATAACTCGGCTCCTAATTGTCACAAAATTTAAAAATTGGTACCTATGGATAGCCCTCGGCCCTACCTAATACACCGTGTCCATAACAATGTGGTAATTAAATATTTACTGGGCGTTAGGGTCGGTCTTAGTAAATTGCTATATAAAGTCTATATAAAATTTACGAATTTAAAAAAAAAAATTCCTACCGTCAAAAATAGCGACGCCTAGACCACCACACCTGTTCTGACGTTAAATCCTACTTGCACACACGTGTGGGAATAGATTAGATAT
>NW_026733547.1:12500-15000 GCF_028476545.2 Physella acuta
CGGTTACACGCTTTACGACCACCCACCCGCGTTCCCCACCCCAGGGGGCATGCGAATCACCCGCCAGGGGCGTTCTGGGACCGAGGGCGCCGCTCCGGCACAAGGGGGAGCCAAAACGCCCCGAGTTCCCCCGCGGCCACCTCGACACCTGGGCGGGCGGCGAGGGGTGTCCTGCGATCGGGGTGGGGAGCTCTACCAGAATCACCCGCCAAACTTCACCGGGGGCGTCTCCCGGCGCCCCTGCGCTCGGGTGACGAACAGCGCCCCGGGCTATCCCGGGCGCCCTATGGCGTCCACCTTCGATCGGAAGGGTGATCTCGACTCGGGCTGAGGCGGGCCACAACAATCCGCGGTCACATCGGAGCCGTCCAGGCTAACGAGGCCCCGGCTCACGGGTAACCCATGGGGCTGGACCGGGAGTCCGCCGTTAAAGAAGAAAGAAATGTAGTGCAAACCAGAACCAGTTTTTTTTATTTATTTTATAACTCGACTAATAATCGTCACAAAATTATAAACTTGGTACCTACGGATAGCCCTGGGCCCAACCTAATACAGGATGTCCATAACTATGCGCTAATTAAATAATTAATGGGTATTAAGGTCGGTCTTAGTAAATTGCTATATAAAGTCTAAGACCAGAACCAGTATTTTAAATTTATTTTATAACTCGGCTCCTAATTGTCACAAAATTTAAAAATTGGTACCTATGGATAGCCCTCGGCCCTACCTAATACACCGTGTCCATAACAATGTGGTAATTAAATATTTACTGGGCGTTAGGGTCGGTCTTAGTAAATTGCTATATAAAGTCTATATAAAATTTTACGAATTTAAAAAAAAAATTCCTACCGTCAAAAATAGCGACGCCTAGACCACCACACCTGTTCTGACGTTAAATCCTACTTGCACACACGTGTGGGAATAGATTAGATATCATCTAGAGATAGAATTCCTAATTATTTAATTAAAATAGAGACTCTAGATTTAATAGTTGTGTCATAGTTTCATTAAGTCGAATTAGCGAAGCGGAGGCGGGAACTAGATTCTAGATCTAACACTTCGATTGCGATGAAAAAAAAATAGCTTTATTTTAAGGCCGACAAGGCAAATACGGTTTAATTAATATTAAAGAAATAAGTCCGAACACCTACCTTAAGCGAATCATCTACACAACACATGACTAGAAATAATACACGTCCACACGAAGAGCGATTGAAACGGTGACTGCAACGGTGAAAACTTGTACGACGGAAACATGGCGCCTAGGTTATGCCTACTTCCGGTCTGATGAAAATTTTTAATTCATTTTAAATTTTGCGCTCTATTTCGTCCGCGCTTGTCCACTTAAACTCTACAGAAAAGATAGTCTATATAAAAATAATTCCTAGAAGACAATTTTATGAGAGATCACCCACATTTATTTACCCTGCCTGTCTACCTTAGGGTTAGAGTTTGAATTTTTCTAGATTCAAGCCAAATATGCCGTGTCGATTAAACGACGACGTACATAACAGAGCGAAGACAATGAATGGTTCCTTAATTAACTATAATTACGGTCCTAATACAACTACAATTCACCATAGTACTAATATGTATGTGTATTGTTGTTTTGGGAGTTCTGTCATTACATTTTAAATTATAAAAAAAACGGGTTTACGATACACTTCATTACGCCGCCGATCGTGGTTTTAGATTTAAATTTGGTCGGATTCGGTTTATTATTAATTTATATAATACTTTATACATACTTTAATTCATTAAATACATTTATCTATGTATTTATTTCATTAGTTAAGTATTTGTTTAACTAAAAATTATCAATTTAAGGCATAACAATTACAGAAAACGATTGTATTTGAGATAAGTCTTATCGAACCATTTAGTAGCTGGGTCGGTTTATTATTAATTTATCTAATACTTTATACATACTTTCACTCATTAATTACATGTATATATGCATTCATTAAATCATTTAAGTATTTATTTCATCAAAAAGTATCGATTGAAGGCATAACACTGATAGAAAACGATTGTATTTGAGATAAGTCTTATCGAACCATTTAGTAGCTGGTTCGCGGGTCGGTTTTATTCCTTAACTCTAGATTTAAGTCTATCGTGTTTAATTTCAATTTAATTTATCACAACTTTTAGATTTTGTACTAGATTAAGCTACATTGAAGCTTATTTTTCACTATTTAATCAATAGAGGATATTATATAATATTTTTAAGTCTAATATTACGCAGCCGTTTGTTAAATCTAGTTTTACAACGACGACTCGCGCGATTTCGGTTTGGTTTTAAAACTTAAGTTCATTGATTCTTAAAATATATATTCCAGTTAGAATAGAACTGAATACGTACCACATGATGTATACACACGTTTGGGTTATTTATTTATTTTAAATTTAGTTTATTATGACCGATCGTAATTAACTTTGGCGATACCGGGCTGATATGTCTTATCGACCGGAAAACTACTGTCCCTTCGGTCGACTAGTT
>NW_026733547.1:22500-25000 GCF_028476545.2 Physella acuta
CGGAGCTTCGATTGCATGTATTAGCTCTAGAATTGCCACAGTTATCCAAGTAGGATCGTGTCATCTAAGGAACCTCGACTGATTTAATGAGCCATTCGCGGTTTCACCATGGGACAGTGTGAACTTAGACATGCATGGCTTAATCTTTGAGACAAGCATATGACTACTGGCAGGATCAACCAGATAGCTATCGTTTGCGAGACGTTTTTCCACAACACATCGCGGGACGGGAGACAACGCTCTAGCGAGAGAACGGATCCCGGCATTCCCGGATTTTTTCACATCGGACCGCTCACATTTCCCCCTTCACCGTAAACACGGCGTCGCCGGGAAATCTCTCGATTTGCATCGAGCCGACTGCGTTTTGCAGACCCGTCGCCCGTTCCGAGGGCTGGGCCAGTGCGAGACTTTTATCGAGCCACCAATACTGCTTGGTTGCGTTAGCACTGCGCGTCGCCGCTGGCTTCACGCTACGGACACGTACTTTTACCTTCACTGGCGCGACCTGCGCGCCGAGCCCGCATTTTACCGGGAAGCTAGTCGGGAGACTGAGCCACGCACGGTCAGATCGGGCACATGTCGCTGGCTGCGAGGGAGCGCGGATCCTAGCGTCACATAGAGGCTTCACCGACACTCACCTCCACAATAGTAGATACAGACCGTTTTAACCGCCGTATTTCTGCCCATACCTCTAGTGTTAAACCGAAAAATCGGGTACATAGTCTCGGGGAGGACCGGGGTGCCGCCCCATGAGGGGAGCCCGCACGGAGGGCGCCGGGGGTGCCGCGACCCGGGGGGCGGCGCGGGGGTGTCGGGGCGCATCTACGGGGCTCACTCGCGCGGGCGCCACACTTCCGGGGGGCGCCCCAGGTGGGGTGCCAACTTTGGCGCCCCCGACTAAGGGGCCGCCCCCACTGCGGTTACACGCTTTACGACCACCCACCCGCGTTCCCCACCCCAGGGGGCATGCGAATCACCCGCCAGGGGCGTTCTGGGACCGAGGGCGCCGCTCCGGCACAAGGGGGAGCCAAAACGCCCCGAGTTCCCCCGCGGCCACCTCGACACCTGGGCGGGCGGCGAGGGGTGTCCTGCGATCGGGGTGGGGAGCTCTACCAGAATCACCCGCCAAACTTCACCGGGGGCGTCTCCCGGCGCCCCTGCGCTCGGGTGACGAACAGCGCCCCGGGCTATCCCGGGCGCCCTATGGCGTCCACCTTCGATCGGAAGGGTGATCTCGACTCGGGCTGAGGCGGGCCACAACAATCCGCGGTCACATCGGAGCCGTCCAGGCTAACGAGGCCCCGGCTCACGGGTAACCCATGGGGCTGGACCGGGAGTCCGCCGTTAAAGAAGAAAGAAATGTAGTGCAAACCAGAACCAGTTTTTTTTATTTATTTTATAACTCGACTAATAATCGTCACAAAATTATAAACTTGGTACCTACGGATAGCCCTGGGCCCAACCTAATACAGGATGTCCATAACTATGCGCTAATTAAATAATTAATGGGTATTAAGGTCGGTCTTAGTAAATTGCTATATAAAGTCTAAGACCAGAACCAGTATTTTAAATTTATTTTATAACTCGGCTCCTAATTGTCACAAAATTTAAAAATTGGTACCTATGGATAGCCCTCGGCCCTACCTAATACACCGTGTCCATAACAATGTGGTAATTAAATATTTACTGGGCGTTAGGGTCGGTCTTAGTAAATTGCTATATAAAGTCTATATAAAATTTTACGAATTTAAAAAAAAAATTCCTACCGTCAAAAATAGCGACGCCTAGACCACCACACCTGTTCTGACGTTAAATCCTACTTGCACACACGTGTGGGAATAGATTAGATATCATCTAGAGATAGAATTCCTAATTATTTAATTAAAATAGAGACTCTAGATTTAATAGTTGTGTCATAGTTACATTAAGTCGAATTAGCGAAGCGGAGGCGGGAACTAGATTCTAGATCTAACACTTCGATTGCGATGAAAAAAAAATAGCTTTATTTTAAGGCCGACAAGGCAAATACGGTTTAATTAATATTAAAGAAATAAGTCCGAACACCTACCTTAAGCGAATCATCTACACAACACATGACTAGAAATAATACACGTCCACACGAAGAGCGATTGAAACGGTGACTGCAACGGTGAAAACTTGTACGACGGAAACATGGCGCCTAGGTTATGCCTACTTCCGGTCTGATGAAAATTTTTAATTCATTTTAAATTTTGCGCTCTATTTCGTCCGCGCTTGTCCACTTAAACTCTACAGAAAAGATAGTCTATATAAAAATAATTCCTAGAAGACAATTTTATGAGAGATCACCCACATTTATTTACCCTGCCTGTCTACCTTAGGGTTAGAGTTTGAATTTTTCTAGATTCAAGCCAAATATGCCGTGTCGATTAAACGACGACGTACATAACAGAGCGAAGACAATGAATGGTTCCTTAATTAACTATAATTACGGTCCTAATACAACTACAATTCACCATAG
>NW_026733548.1:0-42328 GCF_028476545.2 Physella acuta
CTGTTCTTATCAGCTTAATATCTGATACGTGGCTCATTGAGTCACTACGATATTAAACTGATTTTTGGTACTCGGCGGGATGCCCGGGGCTTGCTCCGCTCTCGCCACGGGTCGGCCCGGTATTGCAGTTCTTCCGGGAATGGCCCATTCAATTTCAATAATGTACGATTGGTCTCTCTCTCTCAATAAAAACAGCTCACTGCTGGTCAGTCAGAGTGATATGGTATTTATTCTATACCAGTCACTGTTTGCTTAAAAATGTTAATCGTTTGAGCTGACCAGCACATTTTTTCTTTATTTGACGGTTCTCAAACGAACGGCAGCCGGTATAAAAACAGATATTTTTTTTTATATTTAAAATTTCTCTCCGCTCCTCTCCTTCGTTGTTTACTAATCTAAATTATGTTTTAAAAATCATTTGTCATGGCCAGTATGTGTCAAAATATCACACTTCTGTCCACACAGGACCAGTATTAATTTCACTTTAATATAAAGAAAATAGAAATTTAAATGTAAATTTTTAAAAGTTATTTCAATTTAAAAAAACAAAAATTCATTTTTATTTTTAAACTGACGTACATTGTTACGTACATTGTTTAATGTATTCTTTCCTTCAACGATTTGCATATATCTTGATCCTAATTGATTTCAAAATGTTAAATGAAACATTACAATCAGCAGAATATTAATAACAATGATCCGTTTAAGAAAAAAAAATATAAATAAAAAAAAAAAAAAAAAAAAATCTAAATTTACAAATTTAAATTTTGTGGTTTTGTTCCGCATCTTTTCTCCTGCCGACCTCACGTCACCTTTTTGTATTCTTTTTCTTTCTCAGTCTCTTCCTATACCTTTTTAACGTTGGCTTGTTCCACAGCGCTAGTCGCCTTGCGCCGCCCGCCAAAGACGTAAAACAACAGGGCGTTGATCGATTCGATATACATCAAGGCGGCGCGGGCGTCAAGGGAAGCCACTATTACGACGTTAAGGTAAGGCGCTATATTTTTTTCCTTGTTTGAGTTTTAGAAATTCATAATGTTACTTGTTTCATTGATTTCGTTAACATTCGCCTTTCCGCTTTGGCAGATTGTAAAACGCCCACCGCCTAACGGCCGTACGTCGCATGGGCGGCGATTTCTGCAATAAGGAATATTTTCGGTGTGCGGAATCGGATGAATATTTACGGAATCATTTCAGAGGAGCGGATAGGAAATTTTTCCGGAATATGAGGCGTCGGTAGTCCAGTGACCGTTATCGCTTCTCGGCCTTTTGGCTAAGATCAAAGTGTAGTATCTGTTCTTATCAGCTTAATATCTGATACGTGGCTCATTGAGTCACTACGATATTAAACTGATTTTTGGTACTCGGCGGGATGCCCGGGGCTTGCTCCGCTCTCGCCACGGGTCGGCCCGGTATTGCAGTTCTTCCGGGAATGGCCCATTCAATTTCAATAATGTACGATTGGTCTCTCTCTCTCAATAAAAACAGCTCACTGCTGGTCAGTCAGAGTGATATGGTATTTATTCTATACCAGTCACTGTTTGCTTAAAATGTTAATCGTTTGAGCTGACCAGCACATTTTTTCTTTATTTGACGGTTCTCAAACGAACGGCAGCCGGTATAAAAACAGATATTTTTTTTTATATTTAAAATTTCTCTCCGCTCCTCTCCTTCGTTGTTTACTAATCTAAATTATGTTTTAAAAATCATTTGTCATGGCCAGTATGTGTCAAAATATCACACTTCTGTCCACACAGGACCAGTATTAATTTCACTTTAATATAAAGAAAATAGAAATTTAAATGTAAATTTTTAAAAGTTATTTCAATTTAAAAAAACAAAAATTCATTTTTATTTTTAAACTGACGTACATTGTTACGTACATTGTTTAATGTATTCTTTCCTTCAACGATTTGCATATATCTTGATCCTAATTGATTTCAAAATGTTAAATGAAACATTACAATCAGCAGAATATTAATAACAATGATCCGTTTAAGAAAAAAAAATATAAATAAAAAAAAAAAAAAAAAAAAAATCTAAATTTACAAATTTAAATTTTGTGGTTTTGTTCCGCATCTTTTCTCCTGCCCGACCTCACGTCACCTTTTTGTATTCTTTTTCTTTCTCAGTCTCTTCCTATACCTTTTTAACGTTGGCTTGTTCCACAGCGCTAGTCGCCTTGCGCCGCCCGCCAAAGACGTAAAACAACAGGGCGTTGATCGATTCGATATACATCAAGGCGGCGCGGGCGTCAAGGGGAAGCCACTATTACGACGTTAAGGTAAGGCGCTATATTTTTTTTCCTTGTTTGAGTTTTAGAAATTCATAATGTTACTTGTTTCATTGATTTCGTTAACATTCGCCTTTCCGCTTTGGCAGATTGTAAAACGCCCACCGCCTAACGGCCGTACGTCGCATGGGCGGCGATTTCTGCAATAAGGAATATTTTCGGTGTGCGGAATCGGATGAATATTTACGGAATCATTTCAGAGGAGCGGATAGGAAATTTTCCGGAATATGAGGCGTCGGTAGTCCAGTGACCGTTATCGCTTCTCGGCCTTTTGGCTAAGATCAAAGTGTAGTATCTGTTCTTATCAGCTTAATATCTGATACGTGGCTCATTGAGTCACTACGATATTAAACTGATTTTTGGTACTCGGCGGGATGCCCGGGGCTTGCTCCGCTCTCGCCACGGGTCGGCCCGGTATTGCAGTTCTTCCGGGAATGGCCCATTCAATTTCAATAATGTACGATTGGTCTCTCTCTCTCAATAAAAACAGCTCACTGCTGGTCAGTCAGAGTGATATGGTATTTATTCTATACCAGTCACTGTTTGCTTAAAATGTTAATCGTTTGAGCTGACCAGCACATTTTTTCTTTATTTGACGGTTCTCAAAACGAACGGCAGCCGGTATAAAAACAGATATTTTTTTTTATATTTAAAATTTCTCTCCGCTCCTCTCCTTCGTTGTTTACTAATCTAAATTATGTTTTAAAAATCATTTGTCATGGCCAGTATGTGTCAAAATATCACACTTCTGTCCACACAGGACCAGTATTAATTTCACTTTAATATAAAGAAAATAGAAATTTAAATGTAAATTTTTAAAAGTTATTTCAATTTAAAAAAACAAAAATTCATTTTTATTTTTAAACTGACGTACATTGTTACGTACATTGTTTAATGTATTCTTTCCTTCAACGATTTGCATATATCTTGATCCTAATTGATTTCAAAATGTTAAATGAAACATTACAATCAGCAGAATATTAATAACAATGATCCGTTTAAGAAAAAAAAATATAAATAAAAAAAAAAAAAAAAAAAAAAATCTAAATTTACAAATTTAAATTTTGTGGTTTTGTTCCGCATCTTTTCTCCTGCCGACCTCACGTCACCTTTTTGTATTCTTTTTCTTTCTCAGTCTCTTCCTATACCTTTTTAACGTTGGCTTGTTCCACAGCGCTAGTCGCCTTGCGCCGCCCGCCAAAGACGTAAAACAACAGGGCGTTGATCGATTCGATATACATCAAGGCGGCGCGGGCGTCAAGGGAAGCCACTATTACGACGTTAAGGTAAGGCGCTATATTTTTTTCCTTGTTTGAGTTTTAGAAATTCATAATGTTACTTGTTTCATTGATTTCGTTAACATTCCGCCTTTCCGCTTTGGCAGATTGTAAAACGCCCACCGCCTAACGGCCGTACGTCGCATGGGCGGCGATTTCTGCAATAAGGAATATTTTCGGTGTGCGGAATCGGATGAATATTTACGGAATCATTTCAGAGGAGCGGATAGGAAATTTTCCGGAATATGAGGCGTCGGTAGTCCAGTGACCGTTATCGCTTCTCGGCCTTTTGGCTAAGATCAAAGTGTAGTATCTGTTCTTATCAGCTTAATATCTGATACGTGGCTCATTGAGTCACTACGATATTAAACTGATTTTTGGTACTCGGCGGGATGCCCGGGGCTTGCTCCGCTCTCGCCACGGGTCGGCCCGGTATTGCAGTTCTTCCGGGAATGGCCCATTCAATTTCAATAATGTACGATTGGTCTCTCTCTCTCAATAAAAACAGCTCACTGCTGGTCAGTCAGAGTGATATGGTATTTATTCTATACCAGTCACTGTTTGCTTAAAATGTTAATCGTTTGAGCTGACCAGCACATTTTTTCTTTATTTGACGGTTCTCAAACGAACGGCAGCCGGTATAAAAACAGATATTTTTTTTTATATTTAAAATTTCTCTCCGCTCCTCTCCTTCGTTGTTTACTAATCTAAATTATGTTTTAAAAATCATTTGTCATGGCCAGTATGTGTCAAAATATCACACTTCTGTCCACACAGGACCAGTATTAATTTCACTTTAATATAAAGAAAATAGAAATTTAAATGTAAATTTTTAAAAGTTATTTCAATTTAAAAAAACAAAAATTCATTTTATTTTTAAACTGACGTACATTGTTACGTACATTGTTTAATGTATTCTTTCCTTCAACGATTTGCATATATCTTGATCCTAATTGATTTCAAAATGTTAAATGAAACATTACAATCAGCAGAATATTAATAACAATGATCCGTTTAAGAAAAAAAAATATAAATAAAAAAAAAAAAAAAAAAAAAATCTAAATTTACAAATTTAAATTTTGTGGTTTTGTTCCGCATCTTTTCTCCTGCCGACCTCACGTCACCTTTTTGTATTCTTTTTCTTTCTCAGTCTCTTCCTATACCTTTTTAACGTTGGCTTGTTCCACAGCGCTAGTCGCCTTGCGCCGCCCGCCAAAGACGTAAAACAACAGGGCGTTGATCGATTCGATATACATCAAGGCGGCGCGGGCGTCAAGGGAAGCCACTATTACGACGTTAAGGTAAGGCGCTATATTTTTTTTCCTTGTTTGAGTTTTAGAAATTCATAATGTTACTTGTTTCATTGATTTCGTTAACATTCGCCTTTCCGCTTTGGCAGATTGTAAAACGCCCACCGCCTAACGGCCGTACGTCGCATGGGCGGCGATTTCTGCAATAAGGAATATTTTCGGTGTGCGGAATCGGATGAATATTTACGGAATCATTTCAGAGGAGCGGATAGGAAATTTTCCGGAATATGAGGCGTCGGTAGTCCAGTGACCGTTATCGCTTCTCGGCCTTTTGGCTAAGATCAAAGTGTAGTATCTGTTCTTATCAGCTTAATATCTGATACGTGGCTCATTGAGTCACTACGATATTAAACTGATTTTTGGTACTCGGCGGGATGCCCGGGGCTTGCTCCGCTCTCGCCACGGGTCGGCCCGGTATTGCAGTTCTTCCGGGAATGGCCCATTCAATTTCAATAATGTACGATTGGTCTCTCTCTCTCAATAAAAACAGCTCACTGCTGGTCAGTCAGAGTGATATGGTATTTATTCTATACCAGTCACTGTTTGCTTAAAATGTTAATCGTTTGAGCTGACCAGCACATTTTTTCTTTATTTGACGGTTCTCAAACGAACGGCAGCCGGTATAAAAACAGATATTTTTTTTTATATTTAAAATTTCTCTCCGCTCCTCTCCTTCGTTGTTTACTAATCTAAATTATGTTTTAAAAATCATTTGTCATGGCCAGTATGTGTCAAAATATCACACTTCTGTCCACACAGGACCAGTATTAATTTCACTTTAATATAAAGAAAATAGAAATTTAAATGTAAATTTTTAAAAGTTATTTCAATTTAAAAAAAACAAAAATTCATTTTTATTTTTAAACTGACGTACATTGTTACGTACATTGTTTAATGTATTCTTTCCTTCAACGATTTGCATATATCTTGATCCTAATTGATTTCAAAATGTTAAATGAAACATTACAATCAGCAGAATATTAATAACAATGATCCGTTTAAGAAAAAAAAATATAAATAAAAAAAAAAAAAAAAAAAAAATCTAAATTTACAAATTTAAATTTTGTGGTTTTGTTCCGCATCTTTTCTCCTGCCGACCTCACGTCACCTTTTTGTATTCTTTTTCTTTCTCAGTCTCTTCCTATACCTTTTTAACGTTGGCTTGTTCCACAGCGCTAGTCGCCTTGCGCCGCCCGCCAAAGACGTAAAACAACAGGGCGTTGATCGATTCGATATACATCAAGGCGGCGCGGGCGTCAAGGGAAGCCACTATTACGACGTTAAGGTAAGGCGCTATATTTTTTTCCTTGTTTGAGTTTTAGAAATTCATAATGTTACTTGTTTCATTGATTTCGTTAACATTCGCCTTTCCGCTTTGGCAGATTGTAAAACGCCCACCGCCTAACGGCCGTACGTCGCATGGGCGGCGATTTCTGCAATAAGGAATATTTTCGGTGTGCGGAATCGGATGAATATTTACGGAATCATTTCAGAGGAGCGGATAGGAAATTTTCCGGAATATGAGGCGTCGGTAGTCCAGTGACCGTTATCGCTTCTCGGCCTTTTGGCTAAGATCAAAGTGTAGTATCTGTTCTTATCAGCTTAATATCTGATACGGGCTCATTGAGTCACTACGATATTAAACTGATTTTTGGTACTCGGCGGGATGCCCGGGGCTTGCTCCGCTCTCGCCACGGGTCGGCCCGGTATTGCAGTTCTTCCGGGAATGGCCCATTCAATTTCAATAATGTACGATTGGTCTCTCTCTCTCAATAAAAACAGCTCACTGCTGGTCAGTCAGAGTGATATGGTATTTATTCTATACCAGTCACTGTTTGCTTAAAATGTTAATCGTTTGAGCTGACCAGCACATTTTTTCTTTATTTGACGGTTCTCAAACGAACGGCAGCCGGTATAAAAACAGATATTTTTTTTTATATTTAAAATTTCTCTCCGCTCCTCTCCTTCGTTGTTTACTAATCTAAATTATGTTTTAAAAATCATTTGTCATGGCCAGTATGTGTCAAAATATCACACTTCTGTCCACACAGGACCAGTATTAATTTCACTTTAATATAAAGAAAATAGAAATTTAAATGTAAATTTTTAAAAGTTATTTCAATTTAAAAAAACAAAAATTCATTTTTATTTTTAAACTGACGTACATTGTTACGTACATTGTTTAATGTATTCTTTCCTTCAACGATTTGCATATATCTTGATCCTAATTGATTTCAAAATGTTAAATGAAACATTACAATCAGCAGAATATTAATAACAATGATCCGTTTAAGAAAAAAAAATATAAATAAAAAAAAAAAAAAAAAAAATCTAAATTTACAAATTTAAATTTTGTGGTTTTGTTCCGCATCTTTTCTCCTGCCGACCTCACGTCACCTTTTTGTATTCTTTTTCTTTCTCAGTCTCTTCCTATACCTTTTTAACGTTGGCTTGTTCCACAGCGCTAGTCGCCTTGCGCCGCCCGCCAAAGACGTAAAACAACAGGGCGTTGATCGATTCGATATACATCAAGGCGGCGCGGGCGTCAAGGGAAGCCACTATTACGACGTTAAGGTAAGGCGCTATATTTTTTTCCTTGTTTGAGTTTTAGAAATTCATAATGTTACTTGTTTCATTGATTTCGTTAACATTCGCCTTTCCGCTTTGGCAGATTGTAAAACGCCCACCGCCTAACGGCCGTACGTCGCATGGGCGGCGATTTCTGCAATAAGGAATATTTTCGGTGTGCGGGAATCGGATGAATATTTACGGAATCATTTCAGAGGAGCGGATAGGAAATTTTCCGGAATATGAGGCGTCGGTAGTCCAGTGACCGTTATCGCTTCTCGGCCTTTTGGCTAAGATCAAAGTGTAGTATCTGTTCTTATCAGCTTAATATCTGATACGTGGCTCATTGAGTCACTACGATATTAAACTGATTTTTGGTACTCGGCGGGATGCCCGGGGCTTGCTCCGCTCTCGCCACGGGTCGGCCCGGTATTGCAGTTCTTCCGGGAATGGCCCATTCAATTTCAATAATGTACGATTGGTCTCTCTCTCTCAATAAAAACAGCTCACTGCTGGTCAGTCAGAGTGATATGGTATTTATTCTATACCAGTCACTGTTTGCTTAAAATGTTAATCGTTTGAGCTGACCAGCACATTTTTTCTTTATTTGACGGTTCTCAAACGAACGGCAGCCGGTATAAAAACAGATATTTTTTTTTATATTTAAAATTTCTCTCCGCTCCTCTCCTTCGTTGTTTACTAATCTAAATTATGTTTTAAAAATCATTTGTCATGGCCAGTATGTGTCAAAATATCACACTTCTGTCCACACAGGACCAGTATTAATTTCACTTTAATATAAAGAAAATAGAAATTTAAATGTAAATTTTTAAAAGTTATTTCAATTTAAAAAAACAAAAATCATTTTTATTTTTAAACTGACGTACATTGTTACGTACATTGTTTAATGTATTCTTTCCTTCAACGATTTGCATATATTCTTGATCCTAATTGATTTCAAAATGTTAAATGAAACATTACAATCAGCAGAATATTAATAACAATGATCCGTTTAAGAAAAAAAAATATAAATAAAAAAAAAAAAAAAAAAAAAATCTAAATTTACAAATTTAAATTTTGTGGTTTTGTTCCGCATCTTTTCTCCTGCCGACCTCACGTCACCTTTTTGTATTCTTTTTCTTTCTCAGTCTCTTCCTATACCTTTTTAAACGTTGGCTTGTTCCACAGCGCTAGTCGCCTTGCGCCGCCCGCCAAAGACGTAAAACAACAGGGCGTTGATCGATTCGATATACATCAAGGCGGCGCGGGCGTCAAGGGAAGCCACTATTACGACGTTAAGGTAAGGCGCTATATTTTTTTTCCTTGTTTGAGTTTTAGAAATTCATAATGTTACTTGTTTCATTGATTTCGTTAACATTCGCCTTTCCGCTTTGGCAGATTGTAAAACGCCCACCGCCTAACGGCCGTACGTCGCATGGGCGGCGATTTCTGCAATAAGGAATATTTTCGGTGTGCGGAATCGGATGAATATTTACGGAATCATTTCAGAGGAGCGGATAGGAAATTTTCCGGAATATGAGGCGTCGGTAGTCCAGTGACCGTTATCGCTTCTCGGCCTTTTGGCTAAGATCAAAGTGTAGTATCTGTTCTTATCAGCTTAATATCTGATACGTGGCTCATTGAGTCACTACGATATTAAACTGATTTTTGGTACTCGGCGGGATGCCCGGGGCTTGCTCCGCTCTCGCCACGGGTCGGCCCGGTATTGCAGTTCTTCCGGGAATGGCCCATTCAATTTCAATAATGTACGATTGGTCTCTCTCTCTCAATAAAAACAGCTCACTGCTGGTCAGTCAGAGTGATATGGTATTTATTCTATACCAGTCACTGTTTGCTTAAAATGTTAATCGTTTGAGCTGACCAGCACATTTTTTCTTTATTTGACGGTTCTCAAACGAACGGCAGCCGGTATAAAAACAGATATTTTTTTTTATATTTAAAATTTCTCTCCGCTCCTCTCCTTCGTTGTTTACTAATCTAAATTATGTTTTAAAAATCATTTGTCATGGCCAGTATGTGTCAAAATATCACACTTCTGTCCACACAGGACCAGTATTAATTTCACTTTAATATAAAGAAAATAGAAATTTAAATGTAAATTTTTAAAAGTTATTTCAATTTAAAAAAACAAAAATTCATTTTTATTTTTAAACTGACGTACATTGTTACGTACATTGTTTAATGTATTCTTTCCTTCAAACGATTTGCATATATCTTGATCCTAATTGATTTCAAAATGTTAAATGAAACATTACAATCAGCAGAATATTAATAACAATGATCCGTTTAAGAAAAAAAAAATATAAATAAAAAAAAAAAAAAAAAAAAAAATCTAAATTTACAAATTTAAATTTTGTGGTTTTGTTCCGCATCTTTTCTCCTGCCGACCTCACGTCACCTTTTTGTATTCTTTTTCTTTCTCAGTCTCTTCCTATACCTTTTTAACGTTGGCTTGTTCCACAGCGCTAGTCGCCTTGCGCCGCCCGCCAAAGACGTAAAACAACAGGGCGTTGATCGATTCGATATACATCAAGGCGGCGCGGGCGTCAAGGGAAGCCACTATTACGACGTTAAGGTAAGGCGCTATATTTTTTTCCTTGTTTGAGTTTTAGAAATTCATAATGTTACTTGTTTCATTGATTTCGTTAACATTCGCCTTTCCGCTTTGGCAGATTGTAAAACGCCCACCGCCTAACGGCCGTACGTCGCATGGGCGGCGATTTCTGCAATAAGGAATATTTTCGGTGTGCGGAATCGGATGAATATTTACGGAATCATTTCAGAGGAGCGGATAGGAAATTTTCCGGAATATGAGGCGTCGGTAGTCCAGTGACCGTTATCGCTTCTCGGCCTTTTGGCTAAGATCAAAGTGTAGTATCTGTTCTTATCAGCTTAATATCTGATACGTGGCTCATTGAGTCACTACGATATTAAACTGATTTTTGGTACTCGGCGGGATGCCCGGGGCTTGCTCCGCTCTCGCCACGGGTCGGCCCGGTATTGCAGTTCTTCCGGGAATGGCCCATTCAATTTCAATAATGTACGATTGGTCTCTCTCTCTCAATAAAAACAGCTCACTGCTGGTCAGTCAGAGTGATATGGTATTTATTCTATACCAGACTGAGTGTTGTGCTTAAAATGTTAATCGTTTGAGCTGACCAGCACATTTTTTCTTTATTTGACGGTTCTCAAACGAACGGCAGCCGGTATAAAAACAGATATTTTTTTTTATATTTAAAATTTCTCTCCGCTCCTCTCCTTCGTTGTTTACTAATCTAAATTATGTTTTAAAAATCATTTGTCATGGCCAGTATGTGTCAAAATATCACACTTCTGTCCACACAGGACCAGTATTAATTTCACTTTAATATAAAGAAAATAGAAATTTAAATGTAAATTTTTAAAAGTTATTTCAATTTAAAAAAACAAAAATTCATTTTTATTTTTAAACTGACGTACATTGTTACGTACATTGTTTAATGTATTCTTTCCTTCAACGATTTGCATATATCTTGATCCTAATTGATTTCAAAATGTTAAATGAAACATTACAATCAGCAGAATATTAATAACAATGATCCGTTTAAGAAAAAAAAATATAAATAAAAAAAAAAAAAAAAAAAAATCTAAATTTACAAATTTAAATTTTGTGGTTTTGTTCCGCATCTTTTCTCCTGCCGACCTCACGTCACCTTTTTGTATTCTTTTTCTTTCTCAGTCTCTTCCTATACCTTTTTAACGTTGGCTTGTTCCACAGCGCTAGTCGCCTTGCGCCGCCCGCCAAAGACGTAAAACAACAGGGCGTTGATCGATTCGATATACATCAAGGCGGCGCGGGCGTCAAGGGAAGCCACTATTACGACGTTAAGGTAAGGCGCTATATTTTTTTCCTTGTTTGAGTTTTAGAAATTCATAATGTTACTTGTTTCATGATTTCGTTAACATTCGCCTTTCCGCTTTGGCAGATTGTAAAACGCCCACCGCCTAACGGCCGTACGTCGCATGGGCGGCGATTTCTGCAATAAGGAATATTTTCGGTGTGCGGAATCGGATGAATATTTACGGAATCATTTCAGAGGAGCGGATAGGAAATTTTCCGGAATATGAGGCGTCGGTAGTCCAGTGACCGTTATCGCTTCTCGGCCTTTTGGCTAAGATCAAAGTGTAGTATCTGTTCTTATCAGCTTAATATCTGATACGTGGCTCATTGAGTCACTACGATATTAAACTGATTTTTGGTACTCGGCGGGATGCCCGGGGCTTGCTCCGCTCTCGCCACGGGTCGGCCCGGTATTGCAGTTCTTCCGGGAATGGCCCATTCAATTTCAATAATGTACGATTGGTCTCTCTCTCTCAATAAAAACAGCTCACTGCTGGTCAGTCAGAGTGATATGGTATTTATTCTATACCAGTCACTGTTTGCTTAAAATGTTAATCGTTTGAGCTGACCAGCACATTTTTTCTTTATTTGACGGTTCTCAAACGAACGGCAGCCGGTATAAAAACAGATATTTTTTTTTATATTTAAAATTTCTCTCCGCTCCTCTCCTTCGTTGTTTACTAATCTAAATTATGTTTTAAAAATCATTTGTCATGGCCAGTATGTGTCAAAATATCACACTTCTGTCCACACAGGACCAGTATTAATTTCACTTTAATATAAAGAAAATAGAAATTTAAATGTAAATTTTTAAAAGTTATTTCAATTTAAAAAAACAAAAATTCATTTTTATTTTTAAACTGACGTACATTGTTACGTACATTGTTTAATGTATTCTTTCCTTCAACGATTTGCATATATCTTGATCCTAATTGATTTCAAAATGTTAAATGAAACATTACAATCAGCAGAATATTAATAACAATGATCCGTTTTAAGAAAAAAAAATATAAATAAAAAAAAAAAAAAAAAAAAATCTAAATTTACAAATTTAAATTTTGTGGTTTTGTTCCGCATCTTTTCTCCTGCCGACCTCACGTCACCTTTTTGTATTCTTTTTCTTTCTCAGTCTCTTCCTATACCTTTTTAACGTTGGCTTGTTCCACAGCGCTAGTCGCCTTGCGCCGCCCGCCAAAGACGTAAAACAACAGGGCGTTGATCGATTCGATATACATCAAGGCGGCGCGGGCGTCAAGGGAAGCCACTATTACGACGTTAAGGTAAGGCGCTATATTTTTTTCCTTGTTTGAGTTTTAGAAATTCATAATGTTACTTGTTTCATTGATTTCGTTAACATTCGCCTTTCCGCTTTGGCAGATTGTAAAACGCCCACCGCCTAACGGCCGTACGTCGCATGGGCGGCGATTTCTGCAATAAGGAATATTTTCGGTGTGCGGAATCGGATGAATATTTACGGAATCATTTCAGAGGAGCGGATAGGAAATTTTCCGGAATATGAGGCGTCGGTAGTCCAGTGACCGTTATCGCTTCTCGGCCTTTTGGCTAAGATCAAAGTGTAGTATCTGTTCTTATCAGCTTAATATCTGATACGTGGCTCATTGAGTCACTACGATATTAAACTGATTTTTGGTACTCGGCGGGATGCCCGGGGCTTGCTCCGCTCTCGCCACGGGTCGGCCCGGTATTGCAGTTCTTCCGGGAATGGCCCATTCAATTTCAATAATGTACGATTGGTCTCTCTCTCTCAATAAAAACAGCTCACTGCTGGTCAGTCAGAGTGATATGGTATTTATTCTATACCAGTCACTGTTTGCTTAAAATGTTAATCGTTTGAGCTGACCAGCACATTTTTTCTTTATTTGACGGTTCTCAAACGAACGGCAGCCGGTATAAAAACAGATATTTTTTTTTATATTTAAAATTTCTCTCCGCTCCTCTCCTTCGTTGTTTACTAATCTAAATTATGTTTTAAAAATCATTTGTCATGGCCAGTATGTGTCAAAATATCACACTTCTGTCCACACAGGACCAGTATTAATTTCACTTTAATATAAAGAAAATAGAAATTTAAATGTAAATTTTTAAAAGTTATTTCAATTTAAAAAAACAAAAATTCATTTTTATTTTTAAACTGACGTACATTGTTACGTACATTGTTTAATGTATTCTTTCCTTCAACGATTTGCATATATCTTGATCCTAATTGATTTCAAAATGTTAAATGAAACATTACAATCAGCAGAATATTAATAACAATGATCCGTTTAAGAAAAAAAAATATAAATAAAAAAAAAAAAAAAAAAAAATCTAAATTTACAAATTTAAATTTTGTGGTTTTGTTCCGCATCTTTTCTCCTGCCGACCTCACGTCACCTTTTTGTATTCTTTTTCTTTCTCAGTCTCTTCCTATACCTTTTTAACGTTGGCTTGTTCCACAGCGCTAGTCGCCTTGCGCCGCCCGCCAAAGACGTAAAACAACAGGGCGTTGATCGATTCGATATACATCAAGGCGGCGCGGGCGTCAAGGGAAGCCACTATTACGACGTTAAGGTAAGGCGCTATATTTTTTTCCTTGTTTGAGTTTTAGAAATTCATAATGTTACTTGTTTCATTGATTTCGTTAACATTCGCCTTTCCGCTTTGGCAGATTGTAAAACGCCCACCGCCTAACGGCCGTACGTCGCATGGGCGGCGATTTCTGCAATAAGGAATATTTTCGGTGTGCGGAATCGGATGAATATTTACGGAATCATTTCAGAGGAGCGGATAGGAAATTTTCCGGAATATGAGGCGTCGGTAGTCCAGTGACCGTTATCGCTTCTCGGCCTTTTGGCTAAGATCAAAGTGTAGTATCTGTTCTTATCAGCTTAATATCTGATACGTGGCTCATTGAGTCACTACGATATTAAACTGATTTTTGGTACTCGGCGGGATGCCCGGGGCTTGCTCCGCTCTCGCCACGGGTCGGCCCGGTATTGCAGTTCTTCCGGGAATGGCCCATTCAATTTCAATAATGTACGATTGGTCTCTCTCTCTCAATAAAAACAGCTCACTGCTGGTCAGTCAGAGTGATATGGTATTTATTCTATACCAGTCACTGTTTGCTTAAAATGTTAATCGTTTGAGCTGACCAGCACATTTTTTCTTTATTTGACGGTTCTCAAACGAACGGCAGCCGGTATAAAAACAGATATTTTTTTTTATATTTAAAATTTCTCTCCGCTCCTCTCCTTCGTTGTTTACTAATCTAAATTATGTTTTAAAAATCATTTGTCATGGCCAGTATGTGTCAAAATATCACACTTCTGTCCACACAGGACCAGTATTAATTTCACTTTAATATAAAGAAAATAGAAATTTAAATGTAAATTTTTAAAAGTTATTTCAATTTAAAAAAACAAAAATTCATTTTTATTTTTAAACTGACGTACATTGTTACGTACATTGTTTAATGTATTCTTTCCTTCAACGATTTGCATATATCTTGATCCTAATTGATTTCAAAATGTTAAATGAAACATTACAATCAGCAGAATATTAATAACAATGATCCGTTTAAGAAAAAAAAATATAAATAAAAAAAAAAAAAAAAAAAAAATCTAAATTTACAAATTTAAATTTTGTGGTTTTGTTCCGCATCTTTTCTCCTGCCGACCTCACGTCACCTTTTTGTATTCTTTTTCTTTCTCAGTCTCTTCCTATACCTTTTTAACGTTGGCTTGTTCCACAGCGCTAGTCGCCTTGCGCCGCCCGCCAAAGACGTAAAACAACAGGGCGTTGATCGATTCGATATACATCAAGGCGGCGCGGGCGTCAAGGGAAGCCACTATTACGACGTTAAGGTAAGGCGCTATATTTTTTTCCTTGTTTGAGTTTTAGAAATTCATAATGTTACTTGTTTCATTGATTTCGTTAACATTCGCCTTTCCGCTTTGGCAGATTGTAAAACGCCCACCGCCTAACGGCCGTACGTCGCATGGGCGGCGATTTCTGCAATAAGGAATATTTTCGGTGTGCGGAATCGGATGAATATTTACGGAATCATTTCAGAGGAGCGGATAGGAAATTTTCCGGAATATGAGGCGTCGGTAGTCCAGTGACCGTTATCGCTTCTCGGCCTTTTGGCTAAGATCAAAGTGTAGTATCTGTTCTTATCAGCTTAATATCTGATACGTGGCTCATTGAGTCACTACGATATTAAACTGATTTTTGGTACTCGGCGGGATGCCCGGGGCTTGCTCCGCTCTCGCCACGGGTCGGCCCGGTATTGCAGTTCTTCCGGGAATGGCCCATTCAATTTCAATAATGTACGATTGGTCTCTCTCTCTCAATAAAAACAGCTCACTGCTGGTCAGTCAGAGTGATATGGTATTTATTCTATACCAGTCACTGTTTGCTTAAAATGTTAATCGTTTGAGCTGACCAGCACATTTTTTCTTTATTTGACGGTTCTCAAACGAACGGCAGCCGGTATAAAAACAGATATTTTTTTTTATATTTAAAATTTCTCTCCGCTCCTCTCCTTCGTTGTTTACTAATCTAAATTATGTTTTAAAAATCATTTGTCATGGCCAGTATGTGTCAAAATATCACACTTCTGTCCACACAGGACCAGTATTAATTTCACTTTAATATAAAGAAAATAGAAATTTAAATGTAAATTTTTAAAAGTTATTTCAATTTAAAAAAACAAAAATTCATTTTTATTTTTAAACTGACGTACATTGTTACGTACATTGTTTAATGTATTCTTTCCTTCAACGATTTGCATATATCTTGATCCTAATTGATTTCAAAATGTTAAATGAAACATTACAATCAGCAGAATATTAATAACAATGATCCGTTTAAGAAAAAAAAATATAAATAAAAAAAAAAAAAAAAAAAAAATCTAAATTTACAAATTTAAATTTTGTGGTTTTGTTCCGCATCTTTTCTCCTGCCGACCTCACGTCACCTTTTTGTATTCTTTTTCTTTCTCAGTCTCTTCCTATACCTTTTTAACGTTGGCTTGTTCCACAGCGCTAGTCGCCTTGCGCCGCCCGCCAAAGACGTAAAACAACAGGGCGTTGATCGATTCGATATACATCAAGGCGGCGCGGGCGTCAAGGGAAGCCACTATTACGACGTTAAGGTAAGGCGCTATATTTTTTTCCTTGTTTGAGTTTTAGAAATTCATAATGTTACTTGTTTCATTGATTTCGTTAACATTCGCCTTTCCGCTTTGGCAGATTGTAAAACGCCCACCGCCTAACGGCCGTACGTCGCATGGGCGGCGATTTCTGCAATAAGGAATATTTTCGGTGTGCGGAATCGGATGAATATTTACGGAATCATTTCAGAGGAGCGGATAGGAAATTTTCCGGAATATGAGGCGTCGGTAGTCCAGTGACCGTTATCGCTTCTCGGCCTTTTGGCTAAGATCAAAGTGTAGTATCTGTTCTTATCAGCTTAATATCTGATACGTGGCTCATTGAGTCACTACGATATTAAACTGATTTTTGGTACTCGGCGGGATGCCCGGGGCTTGCTCCGCTCTCGCCACGGGTCGGCCCGGTATTGCAGTTCTTCCGGGAATGGCCCATTCAATTTCAATAATGTACGATTGGTCTCTCTCTCTCAATAAAAACAGCTCACTGCTGGTCAGTCAGAGTGATATGGTATTTATTCTATACCAGTCACTGTTTGCTTAAAATGTTAATCGTTTGAGCTGACCAGCACATTTTTTCTTTATTTGACGGTTCTCAAACGAACGGCAGCCGGTATAAAAACAGATATTTTTTTTTATATTTAAAATTTCTCTCCGCTCCTCTCCTTCGTTGTTTACTAATCTAAATTATGTTTTAAAAATCATTTGTCATGGCCAGTATGTGTCAAAATATCACACTTCTGTCCACACAGGACCAGTATTAATTTCACTTTAATATAAAGAAAATAGAAATTTAAATGTAAATTTTTAAAAGTTATTTCAATTTAAAAAAACAAAAATTCATTTTTATTTTTAAACTGACGTACATTGTTACGTACATTGTTTAATGTATTCTTTCCTTCAACGATTTGCATATATCTTGATCCTAATTGATTTCAAAATGTTAAATGAAACATTACAATCAGCAGAATATTAATAACAATGATCCGTTTAAGAAAAAAAAATATAAATAAAAAAAAAAAAAAAAAAAAATCTAAATTTACAAATTTAAATTTTGTGGTTTTGTTCCGCATCTTTTCTCCTGCCGACCTCACGTCACCTTTTTGTATTCTTTTTCTTTCTCAGTCTCTTCCTATACCTTTTTAACGTTGGCTTGTTCCACAGCGCTAGTCGCCTTGCGCCGCCCGCCAAAGACGTAAAACAACAGGGCGTTGATCGATTCGATATACATCAAGGCGGCGCGGGCGTCAAGGGAAGCCACTATTACGACGTTAAGGTAAGGCGCTATATTTTTTTCCTTGTTTGAGTTTTAGAAATTCATAATGTTACTTGTTTCATTGATTTCGTTAACATTCGCCTTTCCGCTTTGGCAGATTGTAAAACGCCCACCGCCTAACGGCCGTACGTCGCATGGGCGGCGATTTCTGCAATAAGGAATATTTTCGGTGTGCGGAATCGGATGAATATTTACGGAATCATTTCAGAGGAGCGGATAGGAAATTTTCCGGAATATGAGGCGTCGGTAGTCCAGTGACCGTTATCGCTTCTCGGCCTTTTGGCTAAGATCAAAGTGTAGTATCTGTTCTTATCAGCTTAATATCTGATACGTGGCTCATTGAGTCACTACGATATTAAACTGATTTTTGGTACTCGGCGGGATGCCCGGGGCTTGCTCCGCTCTCGCCACGGGTCGGCCCGGTATTGCAGTTCTTCCGGGAATGGCCCATTCAATTTCAATAATGTACGATTGGTCTCTCTCTCTCAATAAAAACAGCTCACTGCTGGTCAGTCAGAGTGATATGGTATTTATTCTATACCAGTCACTGTTTGCTTAAAATGTTAATCGTTTGAGCTGACCAGCACATTTTTTCTTTATTTGACGGTTCTCAAACGAACGGCAGCCGGTATAAAAACAGATATTTTTTTTTATATTTAAAATTTCTCTCCGCTCCTCTCCTTCGTTGTTTACTAATCTAAATTATGTTTTAAAAATCATTTGTCATGGCCAGTATGTGTCAAAATATCACACTTCTGTCCACACAGGACCAGTATTAATTTCACTTTAATATAAAGAAAATAGAAATTTAAATGTAAATTTTTAAAAGTTATTTCAATTTAAAAAAACAAAAATTCATTTTTATTTTTAAACTGACGTACATTGTTACGTACATTGTTTAATGTATTCTTTCCTTCAACGATTTGCATATATCTTGATCCTAATTGATTTCAAAATGTTAAATGAAACATTACAATCAGCAGAATATTAATAACAATGATCCGTTTAAGAAAAAAAAATATAAATAAAAAAAAAAAAAAAAAAAAAATCTAAATTTACAAATTTAAATTTTGTGGTTTTGTTCCGCATCTTTTCTCCTGCCGACCTCACGTCACCTTTTTGTATTCTTTTTCTTTCTCAGTCTCTTCCTATACCTTTTTAACGTTGGCTTGTTCCACAGCGCTAGTCGCCTTGCGCCGCCCGCCAAAGACGTAAAACAACAGGGCGTTGATCGATTCGATATACATCAAGGCGGCGCGGGCGTCAAGGGAAGCCACTATTACGACGTTAAGGTAAGGCGCTATATTTTTTTCCTTGTTTGAGTTTTAGAAATTCATAATGTTACTTGTTTCATTGATTTCGTTAACATTCGCCTTTCCGCTTTGGCAGATTGTAAAACGCCCACCGCCTAACGGCCGTACGTCGCATGGGCGGCGATTTCTGCAATAAGGAATATTTTCGGTGTGCGGAATCGGATGAATATTTACGGAATCATTTCAGAGGAGCGGATAGGAAATTTTCCGGAATATGAGGCGTCGGTAGTCCAGTGACCGTTATCGCTTCTCGGCCTTTTGGCTAAGATCAAAGTGTAGTATCTGTTCTTATCAGCTTAATATCTGATACGTGGCTCATTGAGTCACTACGATATTAAACTGATTTTTGGTACTCGGCGGGATGCCCGGGGCTTGCTCCGCTCTCGCCACGGGTCGGCCCGGTATTGCAGTTCTTCCGGGAATGGCCCATTCAATTTCAATAATGTACGATTGGTCTCTCTCTCTCAATAAAAACAGCTCACTGCTGGTCAGTCAGAGTGATATGGTATTTATTCTATACCAGTCACTGTTTGCTTAAAATGTTAATCGTTTGAGCTGACCAGCACATTTTTTCTTTATTTGACGGTTCTCAAACGAACGGCAGCCGGTATAAAAACAGATATTTTTTTTTATATTTAAAATTTCTCTCCGCTCCTCTCCTTCGTTGTTTACTAATCTAAATTATGTTTTAAAAATCATTTGTCATGGCCAGTATGTGTCAAAATATCACACTTCTGTCCACACAGGACCAGTATTAATTTCACTTTAATATAAAGAAAATAGAAATTTAAATGTAAATTTTTAAAAGTTATTTCAATTTAAAAAAACAAAAATTCATTTTTATTTTTAAACTGACGTACATTGTTACGTACATTGTTTAATGTATTCTTTCCTTCAACGATTTGCATATATCTTGATCCTAATTGATTTCAAAATGTTAAATGAAACATTACAATCAGCAGAATATTAATAACAATGATCCGTTTAAGAAAAAAAAATATAAATAAAAAAAAAAAAAAAAAAAAAATCTAAATTTACAAATTTAAATTTTGTGGTTTTGTTCCGCATCTTTTCTCCTGCCGACCTCACGTCACCTTTTTGTATTCTTTTTCTTTCTCAGTCTCTTCCTATACCTTTTTAACGTTGGCTTGTTCCACAGCGCTAGTCGCCTTGCGCCGCCCGCCAAAGACGTAAAACAACAGGGCGTTGATCGATTCGATATACATCAAGGCGGCGCGGGCGTCAAGGGAAGCCACTATTACGACGTTAAGGTAAGGCGCTATATTTTTTTCCTTGTTTGAGTTTTAGAAATTCATAATGTTACTTGTTTCATTGATTTCGTTAACATTCGCCTTTCCGCTTTGGCAGATTGTAAAACGCCCACCGCCTAACGGCCGTACGTCGCATGGGCGGCGATTTCTGCAATAAGGAATATTTTCGGTGTGCGGAATCGGATGAATATTTACGGAATCATTTCAGAGGAGCGGATAGGAAATTTTCCGGAATATGAGGCGTCGGTAGTCCAGTGACCGTTATCGCTTCTCGGCCTTTTGGCTAAGATCAAAGTGTAGTATCTGTTCTTATCAGCTTAATATCTGATACGTGGCTCATTGAGTCACTACGATATTAAACTGATTTTTGGTACTCGGCGGGATGCCCGGGGCTTGCTCCGCTCTCGCCACGGGTCGGCCCGGTATTGCAGTTCTTCCGGGAATGGCCCATTCAATTTCAATAATGTACGATTGGTCTCTCTCTCTCAATAAAAACAGCTCACTGCTGGTCAGTCAGAGTGATATGGTATTTATTCTATACCAGTCACTGTTTGCTTAAAATGTTAATCGTTTGAGCTGACCAGCACATTTTTTCTTTATTTGACGGTTCTCAAACGAACGGCAGCCGGTATAAAAACAGATATTTTTTTTTATATTTAAAATTTCTCTCCGCTCCTCTCCTTCGTTGTTTACTAATCTAAATTATGTTTTAAAAATCATTTGTCATGGCCAGTATGTGTCAAAATATCACACTTCTGTCCACACAGGACCAGTATTAATTTCACTTTAATATAAAGAAAATAGAAATTTAAATGTAAATTTTTAAAAGTTATTTCAATTTAAAAAAACAAAAATTCATTTTTATTTTTAAACTGACGTACATTGTTACGTACATTGTTTAATGTATTCTTTCCTTCAACGATTTGCATATATCTTGATCCTAATTGATTTCAAAATGTTAAATGAAACATTACAATCAGCAGAATATTAATAACAATGATCCGTTTAAGAAAAAAAAATATAAATAAAAAAAAAAAAAAAAAAAAAATCTAAATTTACAAATTTAAATTTTGTGGTTTTGTTCCGCATCTTTTCTCCTGCCGACCTCACGTCACCTTTTTGTATTCTTTTTCTTTCTCAGTCTCTTCCTATACCTTTTTAACGTTGGCTTGTTCCACAGCGCTAGTCGCCTTGCGCCGCCCGCCAAAGACGTAAAACAACAGGGCGTTGATCGATTCGATATACATCAAGGCGGCGCGGGCGTCAAGGGAAGCCACTATTACGACGTTAAGGTAAGGCGCTATATTTTTTTCCTTGTTTGAGTTTTAGAAATTCATAATGTTACTTGTTTCATTGATTTCGTTAACATTCGCCTTTCCGCTTTGGCAGATTGTAAAACGCCCACCGCCTAACGGCCGTACGTCGCATGGGCGGCGATTTCTGCAATAAGGAATATTTTCGGTGTGCGGAATCGGATGAATATTTACGGAATCATTTCAGAGGAGCGGATAGGAAATTTTCCGGAATATGAGGCGTCGGTAGTCCAGTGACCGTTATCGCTTCTCGGCCTTTTGGCTAAGATCAAAGTGTAGTATCTGTTCTTATCAGCTTAATATCTGATACGTGGCTCATTGAGTCACTACGATATTAAACTGATTTTTGGTACTCGGCGGGATGCCCGGGGCTTGCTCCGCTCTCGCCACGGGTCGGCCCGGTATTGCAGTTCTTCCGGGAATGGCCCATTCAATTTCAATAATGTACGATTGGTCTCTCTCTCTCTCAATAAAAACAGCTCACTGCTGGTCAGTCAGAGTGATATGGTATTTATTCTATACCAGTCACTGTTTGCTTAAAATGTTAATCGTTTGAGCTGACCAGCACATTTTTTCTTTATTTGACGGTTCTCAAACGAACGGCAGCCGGTATAAAAACAGATATTTTTTTTTATATTTAAAATTTCTCTCCGCTCCTCTCCTTCGTTGTTTACTAATCTAAATTATGTTTTAAAAATCATTTGTCATGGCCAGTATGTGTCAAAATATCACACTTCTGTCCACACAGGACCAGTATTAATTTCACTTTAATATAAAGAAAATAGAAATTTAAATGTAAATTTTTAAAAGTTATTTCAATTTAAAAAAACAAAAATTCATTTTTATTTTTAAACTGACGTACATTGTTACGTACATTGTTTAATGTATTCTTTCCTTCAACGATTTGCATATATCTTGATCCTAATTGATTTCAAAATGTTAAATGAAACATTACAATCAGCAGAATATTAATAACAATGATCCGTTTAAGAAAAAAAAATATAAATAAAAAAAAAAAAAAAAAAAAAATCTAAATTTACAAATTTAAATTTTGTGGTTTTGTTCCGCATCTTTTCTCCTGCCGACCTCACGTCACCTTTTTGTATTCTTTTTCTTTCTCAGTCTCTTCCTATACCTTTTTAACGTTGGCTTGTTCCACAGCGCTAGTCGCCTTGCGCCGCCCGCCAAAGACGTAAAACAACAGGGCGTTGATCGATTCGATATACATCAAGGCGGCGCGGGCGTCAAGGGAAGCCACTATTACGACGTTAAGGTAAGGCGCTATATTTTTTTCCTTGTTTGAGTTTTAGAAATTCATAATGTTACTTGTTTCATTGATTTCGTTAACATTCGCCTTTCCGCTTTGGCAGATTGTAAAACGCCCACCGCCTAACGGCCGTACGTCGCATGGGCGGCGATTTCTGCAATAAGGAATATTTTCGGTGTGCGGAATCGGATGAATATTTACGGAATCATTTCAGAGGAGCGGATAGGAAATTTTCCGGAATATGAGGCGTCGGTAGTCCAGTGACCGTTATCGCTTCTCGGCCTTTTGGCTAAGATCAAAGTGTAGTATCTGTTCTTATCAGCTTAATATCTGATACGTGGCTCATTGAGTCACTACGATATTAAACTGATTTTTGGTACTCGGCGGGATGCCCGGGGCTTGCTCCGCTCTCGCCACGGGTCGGCCCGGTATTGCAGTTCTTCCGGGAATGGCCCATTCAATTTCAATAATGTACGATTGGTCTCTCTCTCTCAATAAAAACAGCTCACTGCTGGTCAGTCAGAGTGATATGGTATTTATTCTATACCAGTCACTGTTTGCTTAAAATGTTAATCGTTTGAGCTGACCAGCACATTTTTTCTTTATTTGACGGTTCTCAAACGAACGGCAGCCGGTATAAAAACAGATATTTTTTTTTATATTTAAAATTTCTCTCCGCTCCTCTCCTTCGTTGTTTACTAATCTAAATTATGTTTTAAAAATCATTTGTCATGGCCAGTATGTGTCAAAATATCACACTTCTGTCCACACAGGACCAGTATTAATTTCACTTTAATATAAAGAAAATAGAAATTTAAATGTAAATTTTTAAAAGTTATTTCAATTTAAAAAAACAAAAATTCATTTTTATTTTTAAACTGACGTACATTGTTACGTACATTGTTTAATGTATTCTTTCCTTCAACGATTTGCATATATCTTGATCCTAATTGATTTCAAAATGTTAAATGAAACATTACAATCAGCAGAATATTAATAACAATGATCCGTTTAAGAAAAAAAAATATAAATAAAAAAAAAAAAAAAAAAAAAATCTAAATTTACAAATTTAAATTTTGTGGTTTTGTTCCGCATCTTTTCTCCTGCCGACCTCACGTCACCTTTTTGTATTCTTTTTCTTTCTCAGTCTCTTCCTATACCTTTTTAACGTTGGCTTGTTCCACAGCGCTAGTCGCCTTGCGCCGCCCGCCAAAGACGTAAAACAACAGGGCGTTGATCGATTCGATATACATCAAGGCGGCGCGGGCGTCAAGGGAAGCCACTATTACGACGTTAAGGTAAGGCGCTATATTTTTTTCCTTGTTTGAGTTTTAGAAATTCATAATGTTACTTGTTTCATTGATTTCGTTAACATTCGCCTTTCCGCTTTGGCAGATTGTAAAACGCCCACCGCCTAACGGCCGTACGTCGCATGGGCGGCGATTTCTGCAATAAGGAATATTTTCGGTGTGCGGAATCGGATGAATATTTACGGAATCATTTCAGAGGAGCGGATAGGAAATTTTCCGGAATATGAGGCGTCGGTAGTCCAGTGACCGTTATCGCTTCTCGGCCTTTTGGCTAAGATCAAAGTGTAGTATCTGTTCTTATCAGCTTAATATCTGATACGTGGCTCATTGAGTCACTACGATATTAAACTGATTTTTGGTACTCGGCGGGATGCCCGGGGCTTGCTCCGCTCTCGCCACGGGTCGGCCCGGTATTGCAGTTCTTCCGGGAATGGCCCATTCAATTTCAATAATGTACGATTGGTCTCTCTCTCTCAATAAAAACAGCTCACTGCTGGTCAGTCAGAGTGATATGGTATTTATTCTATACCAGTCACTGTTTGCTTAAAATGTTAATCGTTTGAGCTGACCAGCACATTTTTTCTTTATTTGACGGTTCTCAAACGAACGGCAGCCGGTATAAAAACAGATATTTTTTTTTATATTTAAAATTTCTCTCCGCTCCTCTCCTTCGTTGTTTACTAATCTAAATTATGTTTTAAAAATCATTTGTCATGGCCAGTATGTGTCAAAATATCACACTTCTGTCCACACAGGACCAGTATTAATTTCACTTTAATATAAAGAAAATAGAAATTTAAATGTAAATTTTTAAAAGTTATTTCAATTTAAAAAAACAAAAATTCATTTTTATTTTTAAACTGACGTACATTGTTACGTACATTGTTTAATGTATTCTTTCCTTCAACGATTTGCATATATCTTGATCCTAATTGATTTCAAAATGTTAAATGAAACATTACAATCAGCAGAATATTAATAACAATGATCCGTTTAAGAAAAAAAAATATAAATAAAAAAAAAAAAAAAAAAAAAATCTAAATTTACAAATTTAAATTTTGTGGTTTTGTTCCGCATCTTTTCTCCTGCCGACCTCACGTCACCTTTTTGTATTCTTTTTCTTTCTCAGTCTCTTCCTATACCTTTTTAACGTTGGCTTGTTCCACAGCGCTAGTCGCCTTGCGCCGCCCGCCAAAGACGTAAAACAACAGGGCGTTGATCGATTCGATATACATCAAGGCGGCGCGGGCGTCAAGGGAAGCCACTATTACGACGTTAAGGTAAGGCGCTATATTTTTTTCCTTGTTTGAGTTTTAGAAATTCATAATGTTACTTGTTTCATTGATTTCGTTAACATTCGCCTTTCCGCTTTGGCAGATTGTAAAACGCCCACCGCCTAACGGCCGTACGTCGCATGGGCGGCGATTTCTGCAATAAGGAATATTTTCGGTGTGCGGAATCGGATGAATATTTACGGAATCATTTCAGAGGAGCGGATAGGAAATTTTCCGGAATATGAGGCGTCGGTAGTCCAGTGACCGTTATCGCTTCTCGGCCTTTTGGCTAAGATCAAAGTGTAGTATCTGTTCTTATCAGCTTAATATCTGATACGTGGCTCATTGAGTCACTACGATATTAAACTGATTTTTGGTACTCGGCGGGATGCCCGGGGCTTGCTCCGCTCTCGCCACGGGTCGGCCCGGTATTGCAGTTCTTCCGGGAATGGCCCATTCAATTTCAATAATGTACGATTGGTCTCTCTCTCTCAATAAAAACAGCTCACTGCTGGTCAGTCAGAGTGATATGGTATTTATTCTATACCAGTCACTGTTTGCTTAAAATGTTAATCGTTTGAGCTGACCAGCACATTTTTTCTTTATTTGACGGTTCTCAAACGAACGGCAGCCGGTATAAAAACAGATATTTTTTTTTATATTTAAAATTTCTCTCCGCTCCTCTCCTTCGTTGTTTACTAATCTAAATTATGTTTTAAAAATCATTTGTCATGGCCAGTATGTGTCAAAATATCACACTTCTGTCCACACAGGACCAGTATTAATTTCACTTTAATATAAAGAAAATAGAAATTTAAATGTAAATTTTTAAAAGTTATTTCAATTTAAAAAAACAAAAATTCATTTTTATTTTTAAACTGACGTACATTGTTACGTACATTGTTTAATGTATTCTTTCCTTCAACGATTTGCATATATCTTGATCCTAATTGATTTCAAAATGTTAAATGAAACATTACAATCAGCAGAATATTAATAACAATGATCCGTTTAAGAAAAAAAAATATAAATAAAAAAAAAAAAAAAAAAAAAATCTAAATTTACAAATTTAAATTTTGTGGTTTTGTTCCGCATCTTTTCTCCTGCCGACCTCACGTCACCTTTTTGTATTCTTTTTCTTTCTCAGTCTCTTCCTATACCTTTTTAACGTTGGCTTGTTCCACAGCGCTAGTCGCCTTGCGCCGCCCGCCAAAGACGTAAAACAACAGGGCGTTGATCGATTCGATATACATCAAGGCGGCGCGGGCGTCAAGGGAAGCCACTATTACGACGTTAAGGTAAGGCGCTATATTTTTTTCCTTGTTTGAGTTTTAGAAATTCATAATGTTACTTGTTTCATTGATTTCGTTAACATTCGCCTTTCCGCTTTGGCAGATTGTAAAACGCCCACCGCCTAACGGCCGTACGTCGCATGGGCGGCGATTTCTGCAATAAGGAATATTTTCGGTGTGCGGAATCGGATGAATATTTACGGAATCATTTCAGAGGAGCGGATAGGAAATTTTCCGGAATATGAGGCGTCGGTAGTCCAGTGACCGTTATCGCTTCTCGGCCTTTTGGCTAAGATCAAAGTGTAGTATCTGTTCTTATCAGCTTAATATCTGATACGTGGCTCATTGAGTCACTACGATATTAAACTGATTTTTGGTACTCGGCGGGATGCCCGGGGCTTGCTCCGCTCTCGCCACGGGTCGGCCCGGTATTGCAGTTCTTCCGGGAATGGCCCATTCAATTTCAATAATGTACGATTGGTCTCTCTCTCTCAATAAAAACAGCTCACTGCTGGTCAGTCAGAGTGATATGGTATTTATTCTATACCAGTCACTGTTTGCTTAAAATGTTAATCGTTTGAGCTGACCAGCACATTTTTTCTTTATTTGACGGTTCTCAAACGAACGGCAGCCGGTATAAAAACAGATATTTTTTTTTATATTTAAAATTTCTCTCCGCTCCTCTCCTTCGTTGTTTACTAATCTAAATTATGTTTTAAAAATCATTTGTCATGGCCAGTATGTGTCAAAATATCACACTTCTGTCCACACAGGACCAGTATTAATTTCACTTTAATATAAAGAAAATAGAAATTTAAATGTAAATTTTTAAAAGTTATTTCAATTTAAAAAAACAAAAATTCATTTTTATTTTTAAACTGACGTACATTGTTACGTACATTGTTTAATGTATTCTTTCCTTCAACGATTTGCATATATCTTGATCCTAATTGATTTCAAAATGTTAAATGAAACATTACAATCAGCAGAATATTAATAACAATGATCCGTTTAAGAAAAAAAAATATAAATAAAAAAAAAAAAAAAAAAAAAATCTAAATTTACAAATTTAAATTTTGTGGTTTTGTTCCGCATCTTTTCTCCTGCCGACCTCACGTCACCTTTTTGTATTCTTTTTCTTTCTCAGTCTCTTCCTATACCTTTTTAACGTTGGCTTGTTCCACAGCGCTAGTCGCCTTGCGCCGCCCGCCAAAGACGTAAAACAACAGGGCGTTGATCGATTCGATATACATCAAGGCGGCGCGGGCGTCAAGGGAAGCCACTATTACGACGTTAAGGTAAGGCGCTATATTTTTTTCCTTGTTTGAGTTTTAGAAATTCATAATGTTACTTGTTTCATTGATTTCGTTAACATTCGCCTTTCCGCTTTGGCAGATTGTAAAACGCCCACCGCCTAACGGCCGTACGTCGCATGGGCGGCGATTTCTGCAATAAGGAATATTTTCGGTGTGCGGAATCGGATGAATATTTACGGAATCATTTCAGAGGAGCGGATAGGAAATTTTCCGGAATATGAGGCGTCGGTAGTCCAGTGACCGTTATCGCTTCTCGGCCTTTTGGCTAAGATCAAAGTGTAGTATCTGTTCTTATCAGCTTAATATCTGATACGTGGCTCATTGAGTCACTACGATATTAAACTGATTTTTGGTACTCGGCGGGATGCCCGGGGCTTGCTCCGCTCTCGCCACGGGTCGGCCCGGTATTGCAGTTCTTCCGGGAATGGCCCATTCAATTTCAATAATGTACGATTGGTCTCTCTCTCTCAATAAAAACAGCTCACTGCTGGTCAGTCAGAGTGATATGGTATTTATTCTATACCAGTCACTGTTTGCTTAAAATGTTAATCGTTTGAGCTGACCAGCACATTTTTTCTTTATTTGACGGTTCTCAAACGAACGGCAGCCGGTATAAAAACAGATATTTTTTTTTATATTTAAAATTTCTCTCCGCTCCTCTCCTTCGTTGTTTACTAATCTAAATTATGTTTTAAAAATCATTTGTCATGGCCAGTATGTGTCAAAATATCACACTTCTGTCCACACAGGACCAGTATTAATTTCACTTTAATATAAAGAAAATAGAAATTTAAATGTAAATTTTTAAAAGTTATTTCAATTTAAAAAAACAAAAATTCATTTTTATTTTTAAACTGACGTACATTGTTACGTACATTGTTTAATGTATTCTTTCCTTCAACGATTTGCATATATCTTGATCCTAATTGATTTCAAAATGTTAAATGAAACATTACAATCAGCAGAATATTAATAACAATGATCCGTTTAAGAAAAAAAAATATAAATAAAAAAAAAAAAAAAAAAAAAATCTAAATTTACAAATTTAAATTTTGTGGTTTTGTTCCGCATCTTTTCTCCTGCCGACCTCACGTCACCTTTTTGTATTCTTTTTCTTTCTCAGTCTCTTCCTATACCTTTTTAACGTTGGCTTGTTCCACAGCGCTAGTCGCCTTGCGCCGCCCGCCAAAGACGTAAAACAACAGGGCGTTGATCGATTCGATATACATCAAGGCGGCGCGGGCGTCAAGGGAAGCCACTATTACGACGTTAAGGTAAGGCGCTATATTTTTTTCCTTGTTTGAGTTTTAGAAATTCATAATGTTACTTGTTTCATTGATTTCGTTAACATTCGCCTTTCCGCTTTGGCAGATTGTAAAACGCCCACCGCCTAACGGCCGTACGTCGCATGGGCGGCGATTTCTGCAATAAGGAATATTTTCGGTGTGCGGAATCGGATGAATATTTACGGAATCATTTCAGAGGAGCGGATAGGAAATTTTCCGGAATATGAGGCGTCGGTAGTCCAGTGACCGTTATCGCTTCTCGGCCTTTTGGCTAAGATCAAAGTGTAGTATCTGTTCTTATCAGCTTAATATCTGATACGTGGCTCATTGAGTCACTACGATATTAAACTGATTTTTGGTACTCGGCGGGATGCCCGGGGCTTGCTCCGCTCTCGCCACGGGTCGGCCCGGTATTGCAGTTCTTCCGGGAATGGCCCATTCAATTTCAATAATGTACGATTGGTCTCTCTCTCTCAATAAAAACAGCTCACTGCTGGTCAGTCAGAGTGATATGGTATTTATTCTATACCAGTCACTGTTTGCTTAAAATGTTAATCGTTTGAGCTGACCAGCACATTTTTTCTTTATTTGACGGTTCTCAAACGAACGGCAGCCGGTATAAAAACAGATATTTTTTTTTATATTTAAAATTTCTCTCCGCTCCTCTCCTTCGTTGTTTACTAATCTAAATTATGTTTTAAAAATCATTTGTCATGGCCAGTATGTGTCAAAATATCACACTTCTGTCCACACAGGACCAGTATTAATTTCACTTTAATATAAAGAAAATAGAAATTTAAATGTAAATTTTTAAAAGTTATTTCAATTTAAAAAAACAAAAATTCATTTTTATTTTTAAACTGACGTACATTGTTACGTACATTGTTTAATGTATTCTTTCCTTCAACGATTTGCATATATCTTGATCCTAATTGATTTCAAAATGTTAAATGAAACATTACAATCAGCAGAATATTAATAACAATGATCCGTTTAAGAAAAAAAAATATAAATAAAAAAAAAAAAAAAAAAAAAATCTAAATTTACAAATTTAAATTTTGTGGTTTTGTTCCGCATCTTTTCTCCTGCCGACCTCACGTCACCTTTTTGTATTCTTTTTCTTTCTCAGTCTCTTCCTATACCTTTTTAACGTTGGCTTGTTCCACAGCGCTAGTCGCCTTGCGCCGCCCGCCAAAGACGTAAAACAACAGGGCGTTGATCGATTCGATATACATCAAGGCGGCGCGGGCGTCAAGGGAAGCCACTATTACGACGTTAAGGTAAGGCGCTATATTTTTTTCCTTGTTTGAGTTTTAGAAATTCATAATGTTACTTGTTTCATTGATTTCGTTAACATTCGCCTTTCCGCTTTGGCAGATTGTAAAACGCCCACCGCCTAACGGCCGTACGTCGCATGGGCGGCGATTTCTGCAATAAGGAATATTTTCGGTGTGCGGAATCGGATGAATATTTACGGAATCATTTCAGAGGAGCGGATAGGAAATTTTCCGGAATATGAGGCGTCGGTAGTCCAGTGACCGTTATCGCTTCTCGGCCTTTTGGCTAAGATCAAAGTGTAGTATCTGTTCTTATCAGCTTAATATCTGATACGTGGCTCATTGAGTCACTACGATATTAAACTGATTTTTGGTACTCGGCGGGATGCCCGGGGCTTGCTCCGCTCTCGCCACGGGTCGGCCCGGTATTGCAGTTCTTCCGGGAATGGCCCATTCAATTTCAATAATGTACGATTGGTCTCTCTCTCTCAATAAAAACAGCTCACTGCTGGTCAGTCAGAGTGATATGGTATTTATTCTATACCAGTCACTGTTTGCTTAAAATGTTAATCGTTTGAGCTGACCAGCACATTTTTTCTTTATTTGACGGTTCTCAAACGAACGGCAGCCGGTATAAAAACAGATATTTTTTTTTATATTTAAAATTTCTCTCCGCTCCTCTCCTTCGTTGTTTACTAATCTAAATTATGTTTTAAAAATCATTTGTCATGGCCAGTATGTGTCAAAATATCACACTTCTGTCCACACAGGACCAGTATTAATTTCACTTTAATATAAAGAAAATAGAAATTTAAATGTAAATTTTTAAAAGTTATTTCAATTTAAAAAAACAAAAATTCATTTTTATTTTTAAACTGACGTACATTGTTACGTACATTGTTTAATGTATTCTTTCCTTCAACGATTTGCATATATCTTGATCCTAATTGATTTCAAAATGTTAAATGAAACATTACAATCAGCAGAATATTAATAACAATGATCCGTTTAAGAAAAAAAAATATAAATAAAAAAAAAAAAAAAAAAAAATCTAAATTTACAAATTTAAATTTTGTGGTTTTGTTCCGCATCTTTTCTCCTGCCGACCTCACGTCACCTTTTTGTATTCTTTTTCTTTCTCAGTCTCTTCCTATACCTTTTTAACGTTGGCTTGTTCCACAGCGCTAGTCGCCTTGCGCCGCCCGCCAAAGACGTAAAACAACAGGGCGTTGATCGATTCGATATACATCAAGGCGGCGCGGGCGTCAAGGGAAGCCACTATTACGACGTTAAGGTAAGGCGCTATATTTTTTTCCTTGTTTGAGTTTTAGAAATTCATAATGTTACTTGTTTCATTGATTTCGTTAACATTCGCCTTTCCGCTTTGGCAGATTGTAAAACGCCCACCGCCTAACGGCCGTACGTCGCATGGGCGGCGATTTCTGCAATAAGGAATATTTTCGGTGTGCGGAATCGGATGAATATTTACGGAATCATTTCAGAGGAGCGGATAGGAAATTTTCCGGAATATGAGGCGTCGGTAGTCCAGTGACCGTTATCGCTTCTCGGCCTTTTGGCTAAGATCAAAGTGTAGTATCTGTTCTTATCAGCTTAATATCTGATACGTGGCTCATTGAGTCACTACGATATTAAACTGATTTTTGGTACTCGGCGGGATGCCCGGGGCTTGCTCCGCTCTCGCCACGGGTCGGCCCGGTATTGCAGTTCTTCCGGGAATGGCCCATTCAATTTCAATAATGTACGATTGGTCTCTCTCTCTCAATAAAAACAGCTCACTGCTGGTCAGTCAGAGTGATATGGTATTTATTCTATACCAGTCACTGTTTGCTTAAAATGTTAATCGTTTGAGCTGACCAGCACATTTTTTCTTTATTTGACGGTTCTCAAACGAACGGCAGCCGGTATAAAAACAGATATTTTTTTTTATATTTAAAATTTCTCTCCGCTCCTCTCCTTCGTTGTTTACTAATCTAAATTATGTTTTAAAAATCATTTGTCATGGCCAGTATGTGTCAAAATATCACACTTCTGTCCACACAGGACCAGTATTAATTTCACTTTAATATAAAGAAAATAGAAATTTAAATGTAAATTTTTAAAAGTTATTTCAATTTAAAAAAACAAAAATTCATTTTTATTTTTAAACTGACGTACATTGTTACGTACATTGTTTAATGTATTCTTTCCTTCAACGATTTGCATATATCTTGATCCTAATTGATTTCAAAATGTTAAATGAAACATTACAATCAGCAGAATATTAATAACAATGATCCGTTTAAGAAAAAAAAATATAAATAAAAAAAAAAAAAAAAAAAAAATCTAAATTTACAAATTTAAATTTTGTGGTTTTGTTCCGCATCTTTTCTCCTGCCGACCTCACGTCACCTTTTTGTATTCTTTTTCTTTCTCAGTCTCTTCCTATACCTTTTTAACGTTGGCTTGTTCCACAGCGCTAGTCGCCTTGCGCCGCCCGCCAAAGACGTAAAACAACAGGGCGTTGATCGATTCGATATACATCAAGGCGGCGCGGGCGTCAAGGGAAGCCACTATTACGACGTTAAGGTAAGGCGCTATATTTTTTTCCTTGTTTGAGTTTTAGAAATTCATAATGTTACTTGTTTCATTGATTTCGTTAACATTCGCCTTTCCGCTTTGGCAGATTGTAAAACGCCCACCGCCTAACGGCCGTACGTCGCATGGGCGGCGATTTCTGCAATAAGGAATATTTTCGGTGTGCGGAATCGGATGAATATTTACGGAATCATTTCAGAGGAGCGGATAGGAAATTTTCCGGAATATGAGGCGTCGGTAGTCCAGTGACCGTTATCGCTTCTCGGCCTTTTGGCTAAGATCAAAGTGTAGTATCTGTTCTTATCAGCTTAATATCTGATACGTGGCTCATTGAGTCACTACGATATTAAACTGATTTTTGGTACTCGGCGGGATGCCCGGGGCTTGCTCCGCTCTCGCCACGGGTCGGCCCGGTATTGCAGTTCTTCCGGGAATGGCCCATTCAATTTCAATAATGTACGATTGGTCTCTCTCTCTCAATAAAAACAGCTCACTGCTGGTCAGTCAGAGTGATATGGTATTTATTCTATACCAGTCACTGTTTGCTTAAAATGTTAATCGTTTGAGCTGACCAGCACATTTTTTCTTTATTTGACGGTTCTCAAACGAACGGCAGCCGGTATAAAAACAGATATTTTTTTTTATATTTAAAATTTCTCTCCGCTCCTCTCCTTCGTTGTTTACTAATCTAAATTATGTTTTAAAAATCATTTGTCATGGCCAGTATGTGTCAAAATATCACACTTCTGTCCACACAGGACCAGTATTAATTTCACTTTAATATAAAGAAAATAGAAATTTAAATGTAAATTTTTAAAAGTTATTTCAATTTAAAAAAACAAAAATTCATTTTTATTTTTAAACTGACGTACATTGTTACGTACATTGTTTAATGTATTCTTTCCTTCAACGATTTGCATATATCTTGATCCTAATTGATTTCAAAATGTTAAATGAAACATTACAATCAGCAGAATATTAATAACAATGATCCGTTTAAGAAAAAAAAATATAAATAAAAAAAAAAAAAAAAAAAAAATCTAAATTTACAAATTTAAATTTTGTGGTTTTGTTCCGCATCTTTTCTCCTGCCGACCTCACGTCACCTTTTTGTATTCTTTTTCTTTCTCAGTCTCTTCCTATACCTTTTTAACGTTGGCTTGTTCCACAGCGCTAGTCGCCTTGCGCCGCCCGCCAAAGACGTAAAACAACAGGGCGTTGATCGATTCGATATACATCAAGGCGGCGCGGGCGTCAAGGGAAGCCACTATTACGACGTTAAGGTAAGGCGCTATATTTTTTTCCTTGTTTGAGTTTTAGAAATTCATAATGTTACTTGTTTCATTGATTTCGTTAACATTCGCCTTTCCGCTTTGGCAGATTGTAAAACGCCCACCGCCTAACGGCCGTACGTCGCATGGGCGGCGATTTCTGCAATAAGGAATATTTTCGGTGTGCGGAATCGGATGAATATTTACGGAATCATTTCAGAGGAGCGGATAGGAAATTTTCCGGAATATGAGGCGTCGGTAGTCCAGTGACCGTTATCGCTTCTCGGCCTTTTGGCTAAGATCAAAGTGTAGTATCTGTTCTTATCAGCTTAATATCTGATACGTGGCTCATTGAGTCACTACGATATTAAACTGATTTTTGGTACTCGGCGGGATGCCCGGGGCTTGCTCCGCTCTCGCCACGGGTCGGCCCGGTATTGCAGTTCTTCCGGGAATGGCCCATTCAATTTCAATAATGTACGATTGGTCTCTCTCTCTCAATAAAAACAGCTCACTGCTGGTCAGTCAGAGTGATATGGTATTTATTCTATACCAGTCACTGTTTGCTTAAAATGTTAATCGTTTGAGCTGACCAGCACATTTTTTCTTTATTTGACGGTTCTCAAACGAACGGCAGCCGGTATAAAAACAGATATTTTTTTTTATATTTAAAATTTCTCTCCGCTCCTCTCCTTCGTTGTTTACTAATCTAAATTATGTTTTAAAAATCATTTGTCATGGCCAGTATGTGTCAAAATATCACACTTCTGTCCACACAGGACCAGTATTAATTTCACTTTAATATAAAGAAAATAGAAATTTAAATGTAAATTTTTAAAAGTTATTTCAATTTAAAAAAACAAAAATTCATTTTTATTTTTAAACTGACGTACATTGTTACGTACATTGTTTAATGTATTCTTTCCTTCAACGATTTGCATATATCTTGATCCTAATTGATTTCAAAATGTTAAATGAAACATTACAATCAGCAGAATATTAATAACAATGATCCGTTTAAGAAAAAAAAATATAAATAAAAAAAAAAAAAAAAAAAAATCTAAATTTACAAATTTAAATTTTGTGGTTTTGTTCCGCATCTTTTCTCCTGCCGACCTCACGTCACCTTTTTGTATTCTTTTTCTTTCTCAGTCTCTTCCTATACCTTTTTAACGTTGGCTTGTTCCACAGCGCTAGTCGCCTTGCGCCGCCCGCCAAAGACGTAAAACAACAGGGCGTTGATCGATTCGATATACATCAAGGCGGCGCGGGCGTCAAGGGAAGCCACTATTACGACGTTAAGGTAAGGCGCTATATTTTTTTCCTTGTTTGAGTTTTAGAAATTCATAATGTTACTTGTTTCATTGATTTCGTTAACATTCGCCTTTCCGCTTTGGCAGATTGTAAAACGCCCACCGCCTAACGGCCGTACGTCGCATGGGCGGCGATTTCTGCAATAAGGAATATTTTCGGTGTGCGGAATCGGATGAATATTTACGGAATCATTTCAGAGGAGCGGATAGGAAATTTTCCGGAATATGAGGCGTCGGTAGTCCAGTGACCGTTATCGCTTCTCGGCCTTTTGGCTAAGATCAAAGTGTAGTATCTGTTCTTATCAGCTTAATATCTGATACGTGGCTCATTGAGTCACTACGATATTAAACTGATTTTTGGTACTCGGCGGGATGCCCGGGGCTTGCTCCGCTCTCGCCACGGGTCGGCCCGGTATTGCAGTTCTTCCGGGAATGGCCCATTCAATTTCAATAATGTACGATTGGTCTCTCTCTCTCAATAAAAACAGCTCACTGCTGGTCAGTCAGAGTGATATGGTATTTATTCTATACCAGTCACTGTTTGCTTAAAATGTTAATCGTTTGAGCTGACCAGCACATTTTTTCTTTATTTGACGGTTCTCAAACGAACGGCAGCCGGTATAAAAACAGATATTTTTTTTTATATTTAAAATTTCTCTCCGCTCCTCTCCTTCGTTGTTTACTAATCTAAATTATGTTTTAAAAATCATTTGTCATGGCCAGTATGTGTCAAAATATCACACTTCTGTCCACACAGGACCAGTATTAATTTCACTTTAATATAAAGAAAATAGAAATTTAAATGTAAATTTTTAAAAGTTATTTCAATTTAAAAAAACAAAAATTCATTTTTATTTTTAAACTGACGTACATTGTTACGTACATTGTTTAATGTATTCTTTCCTTCAACGATTTGCATATATCTTGATCCTAATTGATTTCAAAATGTTAAATGAAACATTACAATCAGCAGAATATTAATAACAATGATCCGTTTAAGAAAAAAAAATATAAATAAAAAAAAAAAAAAAAAAAAAATCTAAATTTACAAATTTAAATTTTGTGGTTTTGTTCCGCATCTTTTCTCCTGCCGACCTCACGTCACCTTTTTGTATTCTTTTTCTTTCTCAGTCTCTTCCTATACCTTTTTAACGTTGGCTTGTTCCACAGCGCTAGTCGCCTTGCGCCGCCCGCCAAAGACGTAAAACAACAGGGCGTTGATCGATTCGATATACATCAAGGCGGCGCGGGCGTCAAGGGAAGCCACTATTACGACGTTAAGGTAAGGCGCTATATTTTTTTCCTTGTTTGAGTTTTAGAAATTCATAATGTTACTTGTTTCATTGATTTCGTTAACATTCGCCTTTCCGCTTTGGCAGATTGTAAAACGCCCACCGCCTAACGGCCGTACGTCGCATGGGCGGCGATTTCTGCAATAAGGAATATTTTCGGTGTGCGGAATCGGATGAATATTTACGGAATCATTTCAGAGGAGCGGATAGGAAATTTTCCGGAATATGAGGCGTCGGTAGTCCAGTGACCGTTATCGCTTCTCGGCCTTTTGGCTAAGATCAAAGTGTAGTATCTGTTCTTATCAGCTTAATATCTGATACGTGGCTCATTGAGTCACTACGATATTAAACTGATTTTTGGTACTCGGCGGGATGCCCGGGGCTTGCTCCGCTCTCGCCACGGGTCGGCCCGGTATTGCAGTTCTTCCGGGAATGGCCCATTCAATTTCAATAATGTACGATTGGTCTCTCTCTCTCAATAAAAACAGCTCACTGCTGGTCAGTCAGAGTGATATGGTATTTATTCTATACCAGTCACTGTTTGCTTAAAATGTTAATCGTTTGAGCTGACCAGCACATTTTTTCTTTATTTGACGGTTCTCAAACGAACGGCAGCCGGTATAAAAACAGATATTTTTTTTTATATTTAAAATTTCTCTCCGCTCCTCTCCTTCGTTGTTTACTAATCTAAATTATGTTTTAAAAATCATTTGTCATGGCCAGTATGTGTCAAAATATCACACTTCTGTCCACACAGGACCAGTATTAATTTCACTTTAATATAAAGAAAATAGAAATTTAAATGTAAATTTTTAAAAGTTATTTCAATTTAAAAAAACAAAAATTCATTTTTATTTTTAAACTGACGTACATTGTTACGTACATTGTTTAATGTATTCTTTCCTTCAACGATTTGCATATATCTTGATCCTAATTGATTTCAAAATGTTAAATGAAACATTACAATCAGCAGAATATTAATAACAATGATCCGTTTAAGAAAAAAAAATATAAATAAAAAAAAAAAAAAAAAAAAAATCTAAATTTACAAATTTAAATTTTGTGGTTTTGTTCCGCATCTTTTCTCCTGCCGACCTCACGTCACCTTTTTGTATTCTTTTTCTTTCTCAGTCTCTTCCTATACCTTTTTAACGTTGGCTTGTTCCACAGCGCTAGTCGCCTTGCGCCGCCCGCCAAAGACGTAAAACAACAGGGCGTTGATCGATTCGATATACATCAAGGCGGCGCGGGCGTCAAGGGAAGCCACTATTACGACGTTAAGGTAAGGCGCTATATTTTTTTCCTTGTTTGAGTTTTAGAAATTCATAATGTTACTTGTTTCATTGATTTCGTTAACATTCGCCTTTCCGCTTTGGCAGATTGTAAAACGCCCACCGCCTAACGGCCGTACGTCGCATGGGCGGCGATTTCTGCAATAAGGAATATTTTCGGTGTGCGGAATCGGATGAATATTTACGGAATCATTTCAGAGGAGCGGATAGGAAATTTTCCGGAATATGAGGCGTCGGTAGTCCAGTGACCGTTATCGCTTCTCGGCCTTTTGGCTAAGATCAAAGTGTAGTATCTGTTCTTATCAGCTTAATATCTGATACGTGGCTCATTGAGTCACTACGATATTAAACTGATTTTTGGTACTCGGCGGGATGCCCGGGGCTTGCTCCGCTCTCGCCACGGGTCGGCCCGGTATTGCAGTTCTTCCGGGAATGGCCCATTCAATTTCAATAATGTACGATTGGTCTCTCTCTCTCAATAAAAACAGCTCACTGCTGGTCAGTCAGAGTGATATGGTATTTATTCTATACCAGTCACTGTTTGCTTAAAATGTTAATCGTTTGAGCTGACCAGCACATTTTTTCTTTATTTGACGGTTCTCAAACGAACGGCAGCCGGTATAAAAACAGATATTTTTTTTTATATTTAAAATTTCTCTCCGCTCCTCTCCTTCGTTGTTTACTAATCTAAATTATGTTTTAAAAATCATTTGTCATGGCCAGTATGTGTCAAAATATCACACTTCTGTCCACACAGGACCAGTATTAATTTCACTTTAATATAAAGAAAATAGAAATTTAAATGTAAATTTTTAAAAGTTATTTCAATTTAAAAAAACAAAAATTCATTTTTATTTTTAAACTGACGTACATTGTTACGTACATTGTTTAATGTATTCTTTCCTTCAACGATTTGCATATATCTTGATCCTAATTGATTTCAAAATGTTAAATGAAACATTACAATCAGCAGAATATTAATAACAATGATCCGTTTAAGAAAAAAAAATATAAATAAAAAAAAAAAAAAAAAAAAATCTAAATTTACAAATTTAAATTTTGTGGTTTTGTTCCGCATCTTTTCTCCTGCCGACCTCACGTCACCTTTTTGTATTCTTTTTCTTTCTCAGTCTCTTCCTATACCTTTTTAACGTTGGCTTGTTCCACAGCGCTAGTCGCCTTGCGCCGCCCGCCAAAGACGTAAAACAACAGGGCGTTGATCGATTCGATATACATCAAGGCGGCGCGGGCGTCAAGGGAAGCCACTATTACGACGTTAAGGTAAGGCGCTATATTTTTTTCCTTGTTTGAGTTTTAGAAATTCATAATGTTACTTGTTTCATTGATTTCGTTAACATTCGCCTTTCCGCTTTGGCAGATTGTAAAACGCCCACCGCCTAACGGCCGTACGTCGCATGGGCGGCGATTTCTGCAATAAGGAATATTTTCGGTGTGCGGAATCGGATGAATATTTACGGAATCATTTCAGAGGAGCGGATAGGAAATTTTCCGGAATATGAGGCGTCGGTAGTCCAGTGACCGTTATCGCTTCTCGGCCTTTTGGCTAAGATCAAAGTGTAGTATCTGTTCTTATCAGCTTAATATCTGATACGTGGCTCATTGAGTCACTACGATATTAAACTGATTTTTGGTACTCGGCGGGATGCCCGGGGCTTGCTCCGCTCTCGCCACGGGTCGGCCCGGTATTGCAGTTCTTCCGGGAATGGCCCATTCAATTTCAATAATGTACGATTGGTCTCTCTCTCTCAATAAAAACAGCTCACTGCTGGTCAGTCAGAGTGATATGGTATTTATTCTATACCAGTCACTGTTTGCTTAAAATGTTAATCGTTTGAGCTGACCAGCACATTTTTTCTTTATTTGACGGTTCTCAAACGAACGGCAGCCGGTATAAAAACAGATATTTTTTTTTATATTTAAAATTTCTCTCCGCTCCTCTCCTTCGTTGTTTACTAATCTAAATTATGTTTTAAAAATCATTTGTCATGGCCAGTATGTGTCAAAATATCACACTTCTGTCCACACAGGACCAGTATTAATTTCACTTTAATATAAAGAAAATAGAAATTTAAATGTAAATTTTTAAAAGTTATTTCAATTTAAAAAAACAAAAATTCATTTTTATTTTTAAACTGACGTACATTGTTACGTACATTGTTTAATGTATTCTTTCCTTCAACGATTTGCATATATCTTGATCCTAATTGATTTCAAAATGTTAAATGAAACATTACAATCAGCAGAATATTAATAACAATGATCCGTTTAAGAAAAAAAAATATAAATAAAAAAAAAAAAAAAAAAAAAATCTAAATTTACAAATTTAAATTTTGTGGTTTTGTTCCGCATCTTTTCTCCTGCCGACCTCACGTCACCTTTTTGTATTCTTTTTCTTTCTCAGTCTCTTCCTATACCTTTTTAACGTTGGCTTGTTCCACAGCGCTAGTCGCCTTGCGCCGCCCGCCAAAGACGTAAAACAACAGGGCGTTGATCGATTCGATATACATCAAGGCGGCGCGGGCGTCAAGGGAAGCCACTATTACGACGTTAAGGTAAGGCGCTATATTTTTTTCCTTGTTTGAGTTTTAGAAATTCATAATGTTACTTGTTTCATTGATTTCGTTAACATTCGCCTTTCCGCTTTGGCAGATTGTAAAACGCCCACCGCCTAACGGCCGTACGTCGCATGGGCGGCGATTTCTGCAATAAGGAATATTTTCGGTGTGCGGAATCGGATGAATATTTACGGAATCATTTCAGAGGAGCGGATAGGAAATTTTCCGGAATATGAGGCGTCGGTAGTCCAGTGACCGTTATCGCTTCTCGGCCTTTTGGCTAAGATCAAAGTGTAGTATCTGTTCTTATCAGCTTAATATCTGATACGTGGCTCATTGAGTCACTACGATATTAAACTGATTTTTGGTACTCGGCGGGATGCCCGGGGCTTGCTCCGCTCTCGCCACGGGTCGGCCCGGTATTGCAGTTCTTCCGGGAATGGCCCATTCAATTTCAATAATGTACGATTGGTCTCTCTCTCTCAATAAAAACAGCTCACTGCTGGTCAGTCAGAGTGATATGGTATTTATTCTATACCAGTCACTGTTTGCTTAAAATGTTAATCGTTTGAGCTGACCAGCACATTTTTTCTTTATTTGACGGTTCTCAAACGAACGGCAGCCGGTATAAAAACAGATATTTTTTTTTATATTTAAAATTTCTCTCCGCTCCTCTCCTTCGTTGTTTACTAATCTAAATTATGTTTTAAAAATCATTTGTCATGGCCAGTATGTGTCAAAATATCACACTTCTGTCCACACAGGACCAGTATTAATTTCACTTTAATATAAAGAAAATAGAAATTTAAATGTAAATTTTTAAAAGTTATTTCAATTTAAAAAAACAAAAATTCATTTTTATTTTTAAACTGACGTACATTGTTACGTACATTGTTTAATGTATTCTTTCCTTCAACGATTTGCATATATCTTGATCCTAATTGATTTCAAAATGTTAAATGAAACATTACAATCAGCAGAATATTAATAACAATGATCCGTTTAAGAAAAAAAAATATAAATAAAAAAAAAAAAAAAAAAAAATCTAAATTTACAAATTTAAATTTTGTGGTTTTGTTCCGCATCTTTTCTCCTGCCGACCTCACGTCACCTTTTTGTATTCTTTTTCTTTCTCAGTCTCTTCCTATACCTTTTTAACGTTGGCTTGTTCCACAGCGCTAGTCGCCTTGCGCCGCCCGCCAAAGACGTAAAACAACAGGGCGTTGATCGATTCGATATACATCAAGGCGGCGCGGGCGTCAAGGGAAGCCACTA